>NC_092097.1:16493866-16582757 GCF_045679555.1 Salvelinus alpinus
ACTTGATGATTGAGTTGGAGGCGTGCATGGCCACGCAGTCGTGGGTGAACAGGGAGTACAGGAGAGGGCTCAGAACGCACCCTTGTGGGGCCCCAGTGTTGAGGATCAGCGGGGTGGAGATGTTGTTACCTACCCTCACCACCTGGGGGCGGCCCGTCAGGAAGTCCAGGACCCAGTTGCACAGGGCGGGGTCGAGACCCAGGGTCTCGAGCTTGATGACGAGTTTGGAGGGTACTATGGTGTTAAATGCTGAGCTGTAATCGATGAACAGCATTCTCACATAGGTATTCCTCTTGTCCAGATGGGTTAGGGCAGTGTGCAGTGTGGTTGCGATTGCGTCGTCTGTGGACCTATTGGGTCGGTAAGCAAATTGGAGTGGGTCTAGGG
Source organism: Salvelinus alpinus (assembly GCF_045679555.1). NCBI lineage: Eukaryota > Metazoa > Chordata > Actinopteri > Salmoniformes > Salmonidae > Salvelinus > Salvelinus alpinus. The sequence goes on from NC_092097.1 coordinate 16,494,254, forward strand.
TGTCCGGTAGGGTGGAGGTGATATGGTCCTTGACTAGTCTCTCAAAGCACTTCATGATGACGGAAGTGAGTGCTACGGGGCGGTAGTCGTTTAGCTCAGTTACCTTAGCTTTCTTGGGAACAGGAACAATGGTGGCCCTCTTGAAGCATGTGGGAACAGCAGACTGGGATAAGGATTGATTGAATATGTCCGTAAACACACCAGCCAGCTGGTCTGCGCATGCTCTGAGGACGCGGCTGGGAATGCCGTCTGGGCCTGCAGCCTTGCGAGGGTTAACACGTTTAAATGTTTTACTCACCTCGGCTGCAGTGAAGGAGAGCCCGCAGGTTTTGGTAGCGGGCCGTGTCAGTGGCACTGTATTGTCCTCAAAGCGGGCAAAAAAGTTATTTAGCCTGTCTGGGAGCAAGACATCCTGGTCCGCGACGGGGCTGGTTTTCTTTTTGTAATCCGTGATAGACTGTAGACCCTGCCACATACCTCTTGTGTCTGAGCTGTTGAATTGCGACTCTATTTTGTCTCTGTACTGGGACTTAGCCTGTTTGATTGCCTTGCGGAGAGAATAGCTACACTGTTTGTATTCGGTCATGTTTCCGGTCACCTTGCCCTGGTTAAAAGCAGTGGTTCGCGCTTTCAGTTTCACGCGAATGCTGCCGTCAATCCACGGTTTCACTACACATTAACTCCAGGATGAAAAACTATAATTTAGTACACAGACGGATCTGTTAGCAGAAGCAGTATTTTATTAACAAAAGGTAAAGAAATACATTTGATTTACAGATTTTTTGGGGGGGGCAGTTTTACAGCTAATTTCCTGTAATTTAACACATTTTGCCATGGTTTGGGGAAACTTTTTAAAAAACTTTTTGTGTTTTTTAAAAAAGATTACCGAGGTCTGGACATCGGTGTCCTGTAACTACGGCCCTGGCTATCCTTAATGGTGCAGTTCAAGACAACAATGATAAATGGGTCAACGCGTACTGAACACACACCCAAGACATACAGTCACATCCAAAATTGTTGGCACCCTTGATAAAGATGAACAAAAAAAGACTCTATAAAATAAATAATACAAATACTGAGATACATGGAGTATAGAAAACATTAAGAACACTTTCCATGACAGACTGAATCCAGGTGAAAGCTGGATAAATCCAGTTTAAATCAGTGTAGATGAAGGGGATGAGACAGCTTAAAGAAGGATTTGAGACAATTGAGACGTGAATTGTGTATGTGTGCCATTCAGAGGGTGAATGGGCAAGACAAATAATGTAAGTGCCTTTGAATGGGGTATGGTAGTAGGTGCCAAGCGCACTGGTTTGTGTCAAGAACTGCAATGCTACTGGGTTCATGCTCAACAGTTTACCGTGTGTATCAAGAATGATCCACCACCCAAAGGATATCCAGTCAACTTGACACAACTGTGAGAAGCATTGGAGTCAGCATGGGCCAGCATCCCTGTGGAACGCTTTCTTGTGCCACTCAGTATTAGGAAGATGTTCCTAATGTTTCGTATGCTCAGTGTATATCGTATGCTAAAACATATATATATTGTATGCTCAAAATAATGATATTCTTATATACTAATACAATTGCTCAGAGAAAAAAACATTTTGTTTAAAAAGTTAAAGAAAAGTCCAACTGATATTGGTCAACATTTTTGCCATCCCGGTTTTTATACTTTGAGAGAGGATAACAAGCACTTAGACTATGTTGTATAATATTGGACAACACATTGGGAGGGATCACAGATCATTTCTCCATACAGAATCTTTGCAGAGCCTTGATATCCTTCGGTCTGAGCATATGGACTGCCCTCTTATTAATTCAAACCACAGGTTTTCAAAGACCGGAGATTGAGATGGCCATTTTGTTGTCAATTAACCATTTCTTTGTGGATTTTGAGTGTGCTTCAGGTCATGGTCTTGCTGAAAGATCCCCTTGCGACCAGGTTTCAGCCTCCTGGCAGAGTCAACTAGGTTTTTGGCTAAAATGTCCTGGCACTTGATAGAGTTCATGATGCCGTTGACCTTAACAAGGGCAGCAGGACCAGGGGAAGCAAAACAGCCCCATAACATCAAATATCCATGTTTTACAGTAGATACAGTAGGATGTTCTTTTCTGCATGCATCCTTCTATCGACGCCAAACCCAACATTGATTGGTCTGTGTGGCCAAAGAGCGCTTTTTTCTTCTCATTTGACCATAGCAATGGTGCCAATGCTGTTTAGCAAAGTCGAGGCATTTAATTTGTTGGTTGCTCAATAAAGGCTTTTTTTATGGCAACCCTTCCATATTGTCTATTGGCATGGAGGTGGCATCTAATTGTAGATTTGGAGACCCAAGGATGTGACTAAGTTCTGTAATTCTCTGACTGTGGCCCTTGGTCTTTTATTAACCCTCTGAAGCATCCTTCTCCCTGTTCCAGCGGTTTTAAACTTCTTAAATTGTTGCCCTAATAGTGGTAAGTGGTATATAAGTTTGATTTACATTTTTTGTACCCTTTGTCTGAATTATGAAAGTCAATAACTATTATCTCTTTTCATCTGTGAGTTATTTGCCTTTTTCCATGGTGATGGATGACAAATGGATTTTACATGTGTGTTACCTCATTTTTATACCTCAGTGAAACAGGAACCATGAAAGTTCACAATACAGTTCCTTAAACTGAGATTAACTTAAAAAGTAGAAAATTAATGCAGATAAAATTGTGTTTGATTTCATTCATAAGAATTGTTACGGGTGCCATTCATTGACACCTATCTTTTATGTTTTTTCTTAACATGTTAAACAAAAAGTATTTATCTGAGACATTATTGTAGCATTAAATACTATTGCATACAATATATCTATCTGTATTTGTATCATTTATAGTCATTTTTGCTCATCTTTAACAAGGGTGCCAATCATTTCGGATGTGACTATACTGTATGTCATTGATCAGTTGATCTCATTGTTGGATGATTAACTTAGTTAAACCCTAGTTGCATACACCCTCCAGTTTACTGTTGGCAGGATTGACAAAAGGAATCTGTCAGTAGAGTGGCTTTGCTGTCACAGTACTCAAGGACAGGATGATTGAGTGGCAAAGTGCTGTGACAGTCGAACGGCCCTTGATGTGAAGTCAATCTGATCTGAGTAGAAGAACTTAAACTTCCACTCTGAACAGAAGATAATCACATAGGTAAAACGTTAATATTGATAACTTCAAAATCAGAGATAGAGATCCACATTCATTTTTCAGTGTTTGAATCTCTTTTCAAAGACCATAGTTAAAATCAATCAAGTATATTTATAAAGGCCTTTATACACCAGCAAATGTCACAAAATGCTTTTACAGATACCCAGCCTAAAACGCCAAACAGCAAGCAATACAGATGTAGAACCACAGTGGCTAGGAAAAACTCCCTAGAAAGGCAGGAACCTAGGAAGAAACCTAGAGAGGAACCAGGCTCTGAGGGGTGGCCAGGCCTATTCTGGCTTTGCTTGGTGAAGAGAAACGTACGTATGGTCATTTAAGGACAGATCGTTCTTCAAGATGTTCAAATGTTCATAGATGACCAGCAGAGTCATAATAATCACAGTGACTGTAGAGGATGCAACAAGTAAATATCCGACTTTTCATAGCCAAGCATTCAGAGGTCGAGACAGCAGGTGCGGTAGAGAGGGAGAGGGAAAGAGACAGGGAGAGAGACAGGGAGAGAGAGAGTCGAAAACAGCAGGTCCGGGACATGGTAGCACGTCCGGTGAACAGGTCAGGGTTCCATAGTGTTGTTACTTGATACCCGTGGACCTATTGTTTGAGGATGGTGAAATGTTGTATCATAAAGAAAAGACACTTGGTCAACCTAAAAGTGTACAAAGCATTTTTTTTTGTCTGCATATGGTCTTTCTTTTGTCATACTGATAAAAATATATATATGTGGGTGGCAGGGAGTCTAGTGGTTAGAGCGTTGGACCAGTAACTGAAAGGTCGCTAGTTTGAATCCCTGAACAGACAAGGTGAAAAATCTGTCGATGTGCCATTGAGCAAGACACTAATCGCTCCAGGGTCACCGTTGATGGCTGACCCAACTCTCCAAGGGTGTCTCAGGGGGAGTTGGGATATGCAAAAAACACATATCTTAGTAGTGTAGACAGGACCAGAGGGAGTAATCCTAAAAATGAACACAAAAATTATTATGGTATTTTAACATGCGTATAATACATTGTACATGTGTGAAATAGCACAAATATAAGCATCCACCAAATTATTACTAATCTAGCATCTCTGTCTAAAGCATGAGAAAACATGTGTTTATTTTCTCTTTGTGAGAGATAAATATACAGTATTTTTAGAGTGGTGGTGGGGGTAATATCCAATCAAGACAGAGCAAAAAAATGCAATTACCATCACGTTCTTGTTAGACTAAGAGGATGATATCAAACCTTGGCAGAAAAGGAAATGAGACAGGATGAGATGGGAGGGCAATGGACGGAGAGATGTACAAGATAAACAGAGAGTAGGGGGAAAGCTGGATGTGACGGTGCAGTGACACGTGGACGATAGATAGAGTCTTGGGTAACAAGAGAGAAGTCCAGTTGAAAATCTGTGCTTGCATTACAGTGGTCGCTCCTCTACTTGCTGGGCAAAACTGACAGAGATACTGTGAGAACCAGAAGAGGACAGAGGGAAACAAAAAAAACAATACTTTGCCACCACCCTGCATCTAAGAGGTGGCTTTTGGGGACCTTACTACTTCTAAGCCAGGACATTGGGTAAGTCCCTATTACTGATGCTTACATTGTGTTTTATACTTTCCAAGGATGAACCACAACTTACACAGTAAATGTGATTGTAAAAAAAAATCTAAGGAACCAGAATGTCTTTAATTATGAATTGAACAGGTGTTGAATGGTCTGATGTACTCCAGAAATAGAGTTTGAAGACCAACGCTACATTTCTTCACTAATTCAACCATGTTTGGAAGTTTATGCGTCCGTTAGGACCACTGATATGTAAATACATCCCAGTGGGTAACCATTATTTGTGATAACTACATAGCATGGAGAAAACATTAATGGTGTGCCTTACCATCATTACAAGGACCATGGTATATTTAGAACAAATTAACAAATGCCTCAAAATTGTAGGACAATTCTCACACTAAAGCATGAGATTTTGAGTTATTGACCGTCTTCCTCTCCACCTTTCCTACTTCAGATCAACTGTGCTTACCATGCGAGACATGCGTCTGTGTCTGAGCCTGGCTCTGTTGCTGCCATTGTGCAGCCTGTGCCAAAGGATGGGCCCTGCCAGTGCCAAGCTGGGAGAAGAAGACACAGAAAGTGACCTGTTGGCTGTCAACATCGTAAACCGCAGTGGCATTCTGGGCTCCCTGCTCCCCCTAGAGTTTCACCCAACCCTCCGGGAGACCAGAGCCACACGCCCGTCCTCCCAGGTCCCCAAGAGAGCCCAGCAAGGGTCCCGCTTTGCCTTGTCCCTGGACGTGCCCACTAGCATCCTCAGTGTCCTCATAGACCTGGCCAAGAACCACGACATGAGAGCCAAGGCTGCTGCCAATGCAGAGCTGATGGCACGCATCGGCAAAAGGAAATAAGGGCTGGGGTCACATTGGAAAAGGCTAGGGGGGCAATTCTCACCTCACCAGGGTTGTGGGTTTACAAAAGCAGGTTGAGGGATGGATAGGTCATGGGGATGAAACAAGTGTTGTTATTAGAGGAAAAGACATCTTGAAGTCGTTAATAAGTGTTGCCCTTTATCTGTTTTATATTTCCATTGCATAATTCTTACCTCATTTTATGCCAAAAAGTTCCACTGACTGCCTGGACAAACATTATGTAAAAAGAATGACACATTTTGCCAGTTAAATGTCACTGATCAAATATAAGATGAAGCTGGTCTTTTGTCTCCGCTACAGTGAGCATAAATAATAATATATAGGCAGATGGTCTCATGACATTGTAATAGGTCGGGAACCATTTGAATTCTGTTTATTGTGTTTGTAACAATGTAAGGAAAGGTTGGAAAATAAAATCTGATCATATAACCTCATTTCTGTGTACTGCTTGCTTATTCTGCACTGACGTCAGAGGTGTTTCTTCATTTCAAGCATCAGTAACCAATAAAGCACTAAGGAATAAGCAATATCACCCTGCGTCATTCCCAACGGGTCTTTGACAACAGGACAATGGTACGGGGAGGAAATTGACCTCAGAGACAAACAGAGGCCCCTGTTTTAGAGATCATCCATCTAGTTGATTTATACTTGATCCCAGTCAGGGCAGTAGCTACATATGAGAACACAGAGCTCGGGACATCTGTCATTTTTTTTAAATGTAAACATATATATATTTTTAGTCAAAGTCTGAACTTCATGTTCAGAGTTAGAATAGTAGAATACACAAGGTACAATTTCGAAACATGTCTGTGCGTTAGCGAAACCGTGTTATATGTCACTCACACAATTGCCCATGTCAGTAAAAAAATAATAATTGTAAAATGGTAAAATGGTTTAGTTAGTCTAGCCAGCTATCTGAACTTGTAGTAATCATGGCCAAATAACTGACCGGGCACTCAGGGTACGTACCCAGGGGCACTGACCTCCAGGAGGCTCCCATTGAATTTGTTGGTCATTCTCACTCCGATATATTAATATGGCATAGGTCATGGCAAAATGTGTAGAATGCAGGAAATTAGCAGGAAAACAGCAACAACAAAAAAGTTCTGTAAAGCAAACGTATTTGTTAACATTTTTTTTCTGCTAACAGATCCCTGTAAGTATTCAATTATAGTCTTTAATCCCGGTGCTGAGTTAATGTGTAGCGGCTAATTGTATGGCTAATAGCCAATGTGTTTGTAGATCGACTGAGGCGACTTAAGCATCCAATGTGATAACGGCTGGGTTACTTTTTGCTGTTCTCCAAATAGCATTTGAGTGGTTTTTAATTGTATAGAAATGCAGTAAAGGAGCTTAAAATTTTGTGGATATTATAATACTTTTTTTCAGACCCTGGCTATGTATGTCCCTGATCCCAAGTGAGTTGGATAATTAAAGTGGCAATCAGCAGTAGAAACAATAACAAAGTGACTCCCTTCCCCGTTTGGTAAAAAGTGTATGGACTGACCATCCATGATATCAAAAGTATAGTTTTAACCATGTTTTGAGGCTATATAGTGTTTGTTTACTTTGTTAAAAAAAATATAGGAGTAAAACAAGCTTATATTTAAGGTTCTGAAGGGGTATGACAATGAGGCATCAAGTTATATTATTCAACAATCATTGGGTACATACAGAGGAGTCATGCCCATAGGGTCAAGTCACCCCTCAGATTTGTCCTGTTTACACATTTTTTAATTAAAATACTGTAAATGTATATATAGTTGTTGTTGCTCTGTAATACTACTAGCCAACTAGCAATTTTTATGAAGATGGGTTTAGCTAGCCCAGATAGGTTCCCAATCTCCCAGCCTCATAACTAGGTATCAAGAAGCCATTTCAAGTCATCAATTAAGTTGGACGAGCTAGCTTGTCTAACAATCTTAGCTGGCATGCCTGCTGGCAAGGTTGGTAGACTTGAGAAAAGCAAGCAATTTCTAAATGTAGACCTACATAATAAAACTCATGTTCCTTTCAACCTTTTACCCAGAATTTAGCAGAGATGGAAAGAAACATTTAGTTTCTTAAAAAGCTCAAGAGATATGCAGAAAAATATACAGATTTTTAAAATATATTTAAGCATAATGATTATGGCTCTAAATTGCCAGACAAAAAGTTGTTTCAGGAGTTTGAAAAATGCTAAAATTGTCCAATTTATGGATGGGAGCCTAGCCCCAACTCAGGACCATTCCCCAGCCATCCTCACATACTTTGTGCCCCCTCTGATTTTTGGGGTGCATTACACCCCTGGGTACATGTCATTAATTTATAAATCCCCAAATAGATGTAGCAACTGCTGATTGCTTCTTTAAGCAGCAATTCTGACAGTTATTTTTTTTTTTTACATCGGACACCATTACTGAACTCAGATACATCAGCAAATGATTACAAAGAAACATTAGCTAACATTATCACGGAGCTAATGTATAGACTACAAAATGTCTGAGATTATGGTGTGCAATTACAACAATGATGTTCATCAAAGCATATGTTTATGAAGGAAATATAGCATATGCCTTAATTGTTCAATAAAGGTCTGCTATATACACATATACACATACATACACTACCATAGGCTATACAGAAGTAGCGTATAGTATAATGTTTTCTTTCAATATACGCTGTTCATTATGAGCAGCATTTTATCATCGATTAAAAAGCACAATCTGTATGATACCTAATTTACATACATTTTTGAAGAATAAAATAAATGCCTATAATGAGACAACTGTCCTAGCCCAAATGTAGGCTATCACTCCCCTTTTGGTTTCTGTTGTCATGTGTAGTGTCTACTACACTACCAACATTGACAAAACAAGTTAAGAGCTATTTTTAGAAATAGAAACGGATATTTGAAAAGAAAATACAGATGAGTCACTGAACCCCGGGGCCTAATTTTTGGTCACTTTCCTGCGTAACCGAGACCGTAGTTGACAACTTATTGTAGCCCATTGTTTACTACCCCGAAGCGGTCTGAGGTGCATCAGAGCGGTTACAACCGTAGTGAACGTACTTGAGATTGAATACCTTTCTGATACTGTCGACGGCCTCGGGAATCATTAGACGATATGCCCGTTCAGTGCTTCGACCGAGAGCAGCCTCACGGGTGTTGGAAGGTAATTTGACATTTGTCCACAGTGTGTCGTAATTCACACAAAGTTGGACGAAGTAATTAATAAACCATGCATTAAAATACCAGAATCATTTTCACGGATACTCCCTCTGGTCCTGTGAAACTTATTAAGAACACATTTAATGTATTTCAGTGTTTATAGCCTATGTTCAGCACAGTAGCACTAATTTAGTTTTATCATGTGATTAAAACAGGTGCTGCCAATAAATGGCCAGGTGGATGACACTCTGCAGACAGCCGTAAGGAGATGCTTTTTGACTCAAAGAAATACCAAAAAGTAAGTTTGTGATTTACATCTGCCCCTGACATTCAAATAATTAATTGAAGACTTCTCAATAGTAGGCCTAATGTAGCAGGGACTTGGTGTGTACTGGTAGAATAGAATGGACATGGTCCTGAGTTTGACATTGTATATCATGAAGTGTGTGTTATTGTGCAGATTAAATCTGCACACAACCATAATGCACATTGCACACATTCTAATGTACAGTAGCCTAGGTTGTTGAGCTTTGACGATTCCTGACCTAGATGTACTCTTAAGGAGCCCAAGGTTACCATTACTCCTTAAGGTCCAAGAACCTTATGTTCTTTTCAGAGGTAGACTGGCTCTAGCAGCCAAGTACTCTATCTAAACGTGAATCGAATCTCTATGGTTCTAGAAACATAAAGCCCGTTACTTTCACATCACATCAAAATAATTTCACAAATGCAGAATACACACTTACTGTATGTACACTGTTTTAACCGGCTTCTTCACAGTTGCAGCTGACAGTATTTTTCAGTAATAACACATTTCTGGCGACCTTCTTCCGTTACACACAGGTGTTCAGAGCATGCTTGATAGCTAATTAGCAGAGTTGGTACCTCTGCACTGTGACATGTGGCCGTGTGGGAACACTAACCCTATAAAGGTGTATAATTGAACGTTTTATTTTTTGGAAATAATTTCTTGCTGATATGAAAGACGAGGTCCTTATGCTTCCAAAACTGTACCGCAAGCGATGTGTGTTAATGTTCAGACCGAGCGTTGGAGCTCTTAACAAAACTCCCTCGTACAGAAGATGCCTTCGTCCAATGACACTTGGGTGTAACGTAATGGAACTGAGAGTCATGATCAAGGGCTAGTCCTGGCACTGACCTATTTTGACCCAGTGCAAGAAGGCTGAGGTGGTAAGTGGTAACTTGGTACTGTGAGGTTGTGACCCGAGTTACCCTAGCTGTATAACTGAGTCAGGGTTTATAGTGAAGATGATCCTGCCACTGTGTTTAATAATGTGCCTCTGGCTTGTGTAATGTGGTGTGTGTTGTAACAGCACATCAGCATAAACAGCAGGACATTGTCATCTCAATGAACTTAAGCATTTTATCACACTCTCCTGCACTCCTCTCTGTCCCTAATCCATTTACATACTTTTATTATTTGGCTGAGCATACATAGCCAGGTGTATGTGTGTTTTTTCGATTTGAGATGCAGTTGAATTGTGTTTTCATTTCAGTGTGTATGTTTGTTCTAAATGTTCTTGTGGTCGAGTGTGCTTGTGAATGCTCTGTATTGTTGTGGGGAATTTCTGTGTGTAAAAGCTAGAGGGTCACAGACAGTGTGTGAAATAACTGGCAAGAGAGAGCAAATTGTGAAAGAGTCCAGTAATTTCTCACCAAACTAAAGGACTGCAGGAGGTCTTGACACTGTGTTCTGTAAAATGTATCTTCAGTTCCTCAACACGTGAAAGCCAAGGCGGTCCCTCCATCCCCAGTGACCCTGAGGTTTCATTGGACCACACCAGACATGAGGTCAAAGGACAAGTGTGTACATCAGTGGCTGCCCCAAAAACGCCACTGCTAGTGTGCGCTGCTCTTCTCGTTTGGAGATGACCCATTTTTAGCTCAGATCTGATCAGACTCAATAATGAGGAAGATGATCTGTGATTGAATTGATGGTTTTGTTTTCTCACACCTCAGTTTGAGTCAGATGAATCCTGTCTACATACTTTGCGTCTTTTTGATTTACCACAGTTGAATTACAACCCATAGAGTCTACACAATACCATCTAGAGCTAAATCTGACCTGGGTTTTGCAATGTGGGTGGTGTGATGAAGTTGAAAGTGCAGGGCACTCCCTATGATGTATAATGTGTCATTGTGTTCTGTCAGATAGCGTCATTCTAAGGTGACAAGGCTGTTGCCAGGAGTCTGTGCATGTGGCCATCTGACGCGAGACCAATGAGTGACGTGTGTGTGATACATTGGTCAGATAACAACAGCAAGGTTGTGGGCCTACTGATGGACTCATCAGTTGGCCCACTACTATTGGCATCTATTGATTTACAGCACTGGGATTTGTCATGTTTCTATTTTTTAGAAACTTTATAGCGTGACTATAGTGTTACCCTATACCACAGCTTCACTTACTCACTGTGTGTCTTAGACTGTGGTAATCAAGTTTGATCAGACAAAATGCTTTGGGGCTATATCAGAGGACAGACTCACACTGTGTCGATTTAAGAAGTGGCCTCTGCCTCTTTTTACCGGCAAGGCCAGCTATATCTGCCCTGTGTTTAAGTGCATGGAAATTCACTCATTCACGTCAAAGTTTCAAACATAAAGTAGAAAGACCGAATAGAGAATAGGAGTGACACACATCAGATTGCAGGGTATTACAGTACAGGGGCAAGGGGCGGGATAGTGGGAGGGTGTAGAGAGTTGCTCAATATAAATTACTGCATACAGTCGACAGATTAGAACAAAGGTGAAAGAACAAGTGATGCAAGAGAGAGAGGGAGTAAAAAAGAGACGACAGGGAGAAATCAAGGATCCATCGATTTAGTGATTTAGAAATTGGACCTTTTTCACAGAGACGGGAGAGCAAGCCAAAGAAGGTAACCCAAACTCAATACAGACCAAAGATTTAGTGGCACAACTGTCCGCTCTGTTTTCTGTCACATTTTCAGGAATTAATGTTTCAAGATTTCATTAGCAAAAAGTTTTTTAATTTTGTAGAATTATTTTACACTATTTTTATAAAACCGTTTTCGTTCAGGACAGATGGGTAATAGTCACGAAACCATTACAGTATAATGAAGTGCTAGCTGTGGTAAATTACCTTTATGGTAGCTGACATCTCGCGTATCTGTTGTAGCCTACACATGTTGTGTCTGTTAGCGAACTGTCAAGGGTTGCCTTTTCTCTCCAGCAATATTACTGTTTGGAGCTGTAGTCATGGCTTGCTTGTGTGTTCATGTCGGTCATGTTTCTATCATACGAAATACTTTTTGGTAAAAATATTTCCACCAGTACCGTGTTCAGTCAGTGTGGTGATAGCCTCACCTGCTGGTGATACGTTGTAACTGCAGCAATAAAGACTACATTGGTGAATCCTCAGGCGCTGTTTGCCGATGATCCAAAGGATGGATTATGCCATGAAGTCCCTCAGTCTCCTGTCCCCTGCCTCACTCTCCAAGTAAGAGCCTGATGCCGCAGCACTAAGGGGATATGCCCTATTGGCAGCACTACTATTGGTCATCATAAGACTGTGTTCAGTAATGTTTAATGTTTGTTTGTTTGTTTTTTTACATCGTAGGACATACGTCATAGAGTCAAAGTTAGCATCGTTTTCCAATAGATTTGACATAATTTGACTATGTGTATGTATCTTCACCAGGTGTGTGACAGCCAGTGTATCAGCCAGTGCCTCCATGACCCAGCAGCTCCTTGTCGGGACTCCTCGACCTAAGCCCTTCCGGGTCACCAGTGCTGATCGCAGCGTTAAGAAGGGAATCATGGCTGATGGGCTACGAGACCTAGTCAACAAAGTGAGGAGAATGGTGGAGGAAGAGGGAGGGATGAAGAGGGTGCTTGAGGGAGGAGTACAAGTTTATTTCTATTTTTATATATAACGTTTTTTTTTTTTTCACCTTTATTTAACCAGGTAGGCCAGTTGAGAACAAGTTCTCATTTACAACTGCGACCTGGCCAAGATAAAGCAAAGCAGTGCGACAAAAACAATAGAGTTACACATGGGATAAACAAATGTACAGTCAATAACACAATAGAAAAATCTGTATACAGTGTGTGCAAATGAAGTAAGGAGGTAAGGCATTAAATAGGCCAATAGTGGGGAAGTAATTACTATTTAGCAATTTACACTGGAGTGATATATGTGCAGATGAGGATGTGCAATAGAAATACTGGAGTGCAAAAGTGCAGAGAAACAAAAACAAATATGGGGATGAGGTAGGTAGATGATTGGATGAAATATTTACAGATGCAGCGATCTGTAAGCTGCTCTAACAGCTGATGCTTAAAGTTAGTGAGGGAGATATAAGTCTCTAACTTCAGTGAGTTTGAATGAGAGAAGAGTAGTGTATGAGTGAGGGAGAAGAGAGAGTCTGGTTACATACTCTTTACTCATTTATGGCATCATAAATTCAATCCAGTGAACAATGTGACTCAGATGGATAAAGGAATGAAAGGATGGGTGAGTCAGAGGCTTTCAAAGGGAAGCAGAAAGAACTAACGGTTTTCCTTAAATGCTTGCATGCTGGAGTATGTGCTCTCATGCACATACTGACAATTGTCTCTGTTGTTCTGGTTCTCCAACTGTGACACTACTGCTGTCTTACGCATGTCTTTGAAAAGTTTAACTTAACCCGGACATAATGATAATACATGATATTGAGACTTTTCAGGAACTTATCTACTCTGCAGAGATATGCAATCTTTTTTTAACACTCGCCATTTGTATTATTCACTGAGAAATCTATGACACGCAAGGGAATGGAGTGGCTAAGTAACTACTTCTGAGAGGGGGAATGATTCTGTAGTCCCTACTTACTGGACTCTATATCTCTTCCAGGCTAATGGGTAGTTTGTTCCCTCAGGCCATGGACTCTCTGCACGTGTCCTGCGTCAGTGCCCTGGTGCTGGATGAAGACGGGACGGGGGTAGATACAGAGGAGTTCTTCCTGACCCTGCAAGACAACGCTGTGCTCATGGTCCTGGAGAAGGGGCAGAAGTGGACACTTCCACAGGTTGGTAGGGTGACATATGCATGACCTTCTTACCACAGAGTCCACTGGGTGGCGCCATTACACAGGGTCACTCTGGTAGAATGGTGAACAGGCTTCACTTCTGTGTATTATCATCATCAGTGCCAACGTGTTCTCAGATGAAGATGCAGTTGTATAGCCTGCCTTTTTAGATAAGATGGGACGAACAAGAAAATCTACTCCCATATTGTATATGAATGACCTGAACTTTTGGGATTGAATATAGAGTAAGCATATTCAATAAATGATTCCATTCAGATAAATGCAAAAGCATTCTTATTCTGGGCGAAGAGTTGAGTGAAACCATCTCTGACATATATGGCAAATCATAACCCCCTCATTTAGTTACCTCACACTTTTGGCCACAATTAAAGCACCATTTGAGTCAGAGTTGAGGAGTGTTTGTTTGTCCAAAGCAGGTCATTTCCATATTCATTAAATTATATTCTGCCACCTGAATGGCATCACCCTGTGTGTTTACTTGGCTCCTGTCATGCTGAGCGTGTCTCATTAACATAATACAATTTCCTCTCCTGTTGTCCTTCCACTGTTCAGAATGAATTAATCTGTATTCCAATGCTTGTTACCTTCCTTTGCAGATGACTGGCGCTCTTGGATGGAGGGGAGGAAGGGGAGTGTGTAGGGGGGGGCTAGCTAGTATTGCGTTCATCCATCTTAGTTTGACAGACACTAAGTGTCAGAGGTTATATATGCAGTTTTCCTTCACACTCAATTTGAGTTTCCCATAAATAAGCTGTAGGAGACTAGACTTAATTTGTGTTAACTGGGGAAAATTGATTTGCTCTTGTTTCTCCTCTCTCATATCCCTCCCTCTCTCTCCACCTTTCGGCTCCCAGAACACTCATCCCCGAATGCAAAATGAGCTCAAACACCAGCGCAGGAAAGATGTGGCTCGAATAACCTTTGACCTATACAAGAACAACCCTCAGGATTTCATTGGCTGTCTGAATGTGAAGGCCACGCTGTATGGCACCTACTCTGTGTCCTACGATGTGCGCTGCTACGCTGCCAAGAAGATGCTGAAGTGAGTAATCGCTCTCCGTGTGTTGATGTGGGTACTTAAAGATGAGTTTGTAAGATTTAGGAGAAGGTTGAGTTGATACAGTGCCTTCAGAAAGTATTCACACTCCTTGACCTTTACTACATTTTGTTGGATTTAATTGTCATTTTTTTGTCAACTATCGACAAAAAATACTCTTATTTCAAAGTAGAAGAAAAATTCTTACATTTTACATTTTGTTGATGGAAAATAAAAAAACTAATATAGCTTGATTAGATAAGTATTCAACCCTCTAAGTCAATGACAGGGGGCTGCTGAGGAGAGAACAGCTCATAATAATGGCTGGAACAGAGAAAATGGAATGGCATCAAACACATGGTTTCCATGTGT
This sequence comes from Salvelinus alpinus, assembly GCF_045679555.1. Taxonomy (NCBI): domain Eukaryota; kingdom Metazoa; phylum Chordata; class Actinopteri; order Salmoniformes; family Salmonidae; genus Salvelinus; species Salvelinus alpinus. Next base: position 16,509,499 of record NC_092097.1, read on the forward strand.
TTGATGTATTTGATACCATTCCACTGATTCCGCTCCAGTCATTGCCACGAGCCCGTGGTAAGGTGCCACCAACCACGAGCCAAATTAAGGTGCCACCAACCTTCTGTGGAGTCAATGCATGTTAGTACCACCTTAGGCAGCGAATACAGCTGTGAGTCTTTTTGGGTAAGTCTCTAAGAGCTTTGCACACCTGGATTATACAAAATTTGACCATTATTCGTTAAAAAATTCTTCAATCTCTGTCCTGTTGGTTGTTGACCATTGCTAGACAGCCATTTTCAAGTCTTGCCATAGATTTTCAATGCCCGATCTGTTGGAAAGCAGACTGTTTTGCTCTAGGATTTTGCCTGTGCTTAACTTTATTAAGTTTATTTTTATCTTAAAAGACTCCCTCGTCCTTCCCGATGATAAGGATACCCATAACATGATGCAGCCACCACCATGTTTGAAAATATGAAGAGTGATACTCAGTGATTTGTTGTATTGGATTTGCCCCAAACATAACGCTTTGTATTCAGGACAAAAAGTTTAGTTCTTTGCCATATTTTTTGCAGTTTTACTTTAGTGCCTTATTGGATGCATGTTTTGGAATATTTGTATTCTGTACAGGCTTCCTTCTATACAGGTTTCCTTCTTAGTATTGTAGAGTAACTACATCTTCAGTTTTCTCCTGTCACAGCTATTAAACTCTAACTGTTTTAAAATCACCATTGGGCTCATGGTGAAATCCCTGAGTGCTTTCCTTCCTCTCTGGCAACTGAGTTAGAAAGGACACCTGTATATTTGTAGTGACTGGGTGTATTGATACACATCCAAAGTGTAATTAATAACTTCACCATTCTCAAAGGGATATTCAGTCCTTTTATATATATTTTTTTACCCATCTTCCAATATTTGCCCTTTGCAAACAATTGGAAAACATCCCTGGTCTTTGTGGTTGAATCTGTTCTAGAAATTCCCTGTTTGACTGAGGGACCTTACAGATAATTGTATGTGTTGGATACAGAGATGGGGTAGTCATCCAAAAATCATGTTGAACACTATTATTGCCCACAGTGAGTCCATCCAACTTAAGTGACTTGTTAAGCATGGTTTTACTCCTGAATTTATTTAGGCTTCCCATAACAAATGGGTTGAATACTTATTGACTCAAGACGTTCTAGCTTTACATTTTTTTATTAATTTGTAAACATTTCTTTAAAAAAACAATTCCACTTTGACATTATGGGATGTTGTGTGTAGATCAGTGACACAAAATCTAAATTTAATCTATCTTAAATTTAGGCTGTAACACAACAAAATGTGGAAAAAGTTGAGGGGTGTGAATACTTTCTGAAGGCACTGTATGTTCAGATACATTTAGGAAGGTTATGTCATACGTGCTGAGAGCTGCTGATTTTCGGCTTTAGCTGAGCGGTTGTGACAACTAGGATTAAATTGTGCAGAATCAACAAATAACAGGTTTCTAGATTTCATTTTCTGCTCATATTTTTCTCTTTTGAAAAGTCACTGGAGAGAATGAAACTTGTATCTCAACTAGGAGAGAGAGATTAGGGAGATGCAGGTCCCAGCCCTGCACTGTCAGCGTTTCCCTATCTTCCTGACTATATGTTCATATTATATCTGTCGGATCACTATCTACAGTACAGGTATCTGTCTGACATAGGGTTGCAAAGGTGCCGGGAATTGTCCAATGTTACCGGAATCTTCTGTAATTTTGGTGATTAACAGATCATCATCTTTGGTAATATGTATTTGAAAAATGTATTCATATACCGTACCAGTCTAAATTTCGGATACACCTACTCAATCCTTTTCTACATTGTAGAATAATAGTGAAAACATCAAAATAATGAATGAAAAAAAAGAACTGCATTGACTGACTTTCATGTCTTAAAATAATGATGGACTGTAAATTCTCTTTGGTTATTTGAGCTGTTATTGCCATAATATGGACTTGGTCTTTTACCAAATAGGGCTATCTTCCGTATACTACCCCTATCTTGTCACAATACAACTGCTTGGCTCAAACGCATTAAGAAGGAAAGAAATTCCACAAATTAACTTTTTAACAAGGCAGGGCTGTTAATTGAAATGCATTCCAGGTGACTACCTCATGAAGGTGGTTGAGAGAATGTCAAGAGTGTGCAAAGCTGTCATTAAGGCAAAGGGTGGCTACTTTGAAAAATATATTTTGATTTCTGTAACACTTTTGGTTACTACATGATTTCATAGTTTTGATGTCTTCACTATTATTCTACAATGTAGAAAATAAAAAAAAATAAAGAAACCTACTAATTCAAGGGTTTATGTCAACTTTTGACTGGTACTGTATATTTTTGTGTATCTGTGTTCATATTGTCGATTAGTTTTTCTAGTGGATAGACAATATGGTTCTAGAGAAAATAACAATGGCATTATTTTCAATTAACTCTGCAACTCTTCCAACTATTGGCTTCTTTCACAACTGCCAGCAGTTTGGCACCAAAACATTTACAAGAAATACATATTGACATTGTAAAATGAATCTATATATATATTTCATGCTGAAACCCTAATTTTATTTAACCTTTATTTAACTAGGCAAGTCAGTTTAAACACCAATGCTATTCACTATTTTGATGGTTTAGATTTATGATAATGTTTTACAGGCCATTTTATTTTTAAATAATCTTATTTTATATATTTTACATGTGATAAGGCCACACCGAGGGCCGGAGATAATTACAGATACCTGTAATAATCTGAAGTACTCAAAAAGGCAACTAAATGGCTTCTGATAAAATTCCTCCTCTGGTAGTTTACTGGTGAACTCCAAAAGTTTCCAGTAAGATAACCTCCCTTTTCAACTCTCGTCTGACACATTTTTCCCTGTTCTTGTAGGGAGGCTCTGAGATGGACCCTGTTCTCCATGCAGGCCACAGGCCACGTCCTCCTGGGCTCCTCCTGCTACATCGAGCAGCTCCTGGATGAGGATGACCGGGCAGACCTGAGCCTGCCACCACTGCCACAGGATGGAAAGATCAAACAACTACAGAGCATCCTGATGGGCAAGACGGCTGTGATGGGCAAAACTGTTGTGTGATCTATCCCAATACTATGAACATGCATCCTTCCCTTCTCCCTTCCTTGAAGTAATCACCCATCTAAATCGATTTTACAGGTGAAAGGGAATGCTACACTACATAGCTTGCACCTGTCCAGTCATGGCTGATAAGTAATCACTTCATGGAAAGGAAGAATGGATTGTCAGGATATTTAAACAGGGCTCTACTCAGAGAGACACTCTAAAAGAGCCTGTTTGCTAAAAGTAATGGGTACTGGCAAACTGCAGGACCAACACCATGGCACAGTGCTGCATCACTCTGATGTCATGGTTACAGTGGCAGGTATACACCTTTTGGTTAGGTCACTCCTCTCGGTTGACTTTTGGGACAGGAAATGCTGTGTTGTCCTACATTTTGGCTATGATCACTTGCACTTTGTTACATTTGTCTGTCTATATGGCTTGCAACACTCCACAAGCGAATGCACTTTTCTATTGCAGTGACTGCTGCTGGTCTGTATCTTCAACTGATAGAAGGCACTTGGCTTTTTTCATATTAATAAGCATGAATAAATCACAAGAATATTAACCTTTGAGAGATTTTATTTCCCCTCAACATAAACATGCACGCATGCACACGCACAAGCAAACACACACATACTTGAAGTCACACCTGAAAGCAGAGACCTGTGTAACTTTGTTGTCCAACCATTGTCACATGGCAGGGCTGTGCTCCACAGTGTTGGATGTTATTATGGGTGACGTCTGTCTGGCTCATGGGCACAGTAATTGGCAGCAGGTCTGGTTGTCTCTCCCACACTCCTCTAATTGCCCCCTGTCCTGTGCTGCCAGCTGGAGCCCAGCTTCCCTTGGCCTGCCAGGGGGTGGGAGAAAGCCAGGGCCAGGGAATGGCACACAGCTGCAGGGGCTGAAGTGGAGGGCCAAGGAAATGAGCCATTACACAGACAGACCAGAGAGAGGATGACGCTTTTGGCAACAGCATCAACAATCAATCTACTCTCCCTCTCATCTCAAGTTAAATGGCGTCCGGATTTTTTTGTAATTTACTCAACAAATGTTGGGATGTTCCAGCTGTCCTGAGTACAATATTGAAGAGCGGTCAATAAGGGAAAGGGTATACAGACATGCCTGGTGCTCAAAATTGATGACGTATTTCATGCAGCGAGAGTTGAATGGGGATGAATGGATTTGGTTCAGTTCGTTCAGTCAGTCTTCCTCAGCCCTCACCAACTAGCTACAATAGTTTATGCTTGTGGTTAGAAACTTCAGTGAGAATTTGAAACTTGTCTGCCGAAATTGGGAATAGGGAGTGTTCAGAATCATTCAGTTTTTACCGGATTTTCAAAAGCAATTGTGATTTAGCTGTAACCCTGGCCTGATGCTACACTGTCTAGCTACTTCCCTCTAAGTTACTGCAGGAGAGCAGTGCAAGGCTGTTTGTTTGCGTTGATCTGTGGTGTGAGAGAGGGTTGCAGTAAACAATATGTAGAGCGCCTCTCCCCCTCACTCCATCCAGCTGGCATGCCTTAATGTGATTTGGTTAATGGAAACATTTGAGTGTGTTGAATATAAACCATGCAATAATGTGGACCTGTGTATGGTTTCTGTAGGCCTATTTATCAGCTCATATGCAGAACATTTAAAGTGAGTGGGTTGTTGGATAGCTATTTCAAGCAGGTTGACCTGATGCCCTTACATAGCTGTGTAGTGTAAGCATTTCACTGTAAGGTCTACCTACACCTGTTGTGTTTGGCGCATGAAGGGGTAAGGTGCACCTGTTTTCACACTATATGAAGAACCAGGAGCACCTACAGTATGTTTTCTCTGTGTATTCTGCAGTAGTCAACGGAATAACCTATCCTGCAACAGAACCATGCCCTCTGTGTATGATGCTTTCTTGATATTGGAGAGCGCAAAAATCCCACACCCAGCCATGCCTGTTTTAGCATCTAGTTTAGCCGGCTTTTTCTCTTTCAACATGACTGCATTCGTTGTAGGTGGTGATTTTTTTCGTTCGTTATAGCCTATTGGAAATCACAGAAATCTTGTCTATCCTGTATTTGCCATATGCTTATCCACATGCTGATGACCTTGCCTGTCAAATTTAGCACCTCCCTCCTGTCACTCGGGGTGCGAAATACAGTCGTTACTTAATTTTACACCACCACGGTGCAGCACGTGCAAAGCACGCCCCGTATTGGATGGAGGGAACGCAGCTCTCCCTCTGACCTGACCAGAGGTACAGTAGTCTACTCTCCGCTGAGCATGTGGTCTCCGAAGACATTATCAACATGACCGTGAGAGATGAGTAGGGATTCTTTACGGTCGGCTACCTAAAACTGGTGGATGATCATCTCAGACAGAGGCAATGGCACAGCTTTTACATGCAGAGATGTAGGCTACAACAGCATCATTAGAGTCATATTACATAGCCATTAAACATGATATGAAATACATTGCAATATTCTGATTATTTGTCAAAGAAACAGAAGCCCGAGCGCGACAAACGGACCTGCAGAAGAATGTAGCTGGGAATCTCCGGGACTGGCACGAGGTAAGTCCTGTTTCCCTATTTTAACTTCATATGGTATCTAAAATGCAAACACACCGTGCATGAATTTAATAAAGTGTACAAAGTATGCGGTCTACATGTGTAAGTGTAACAAACATTTCAGTTTAACAGCCTATAGGGCAGGCTACTTGTAGTCCAATAACACATTTTACTTTACAATTTACTGCCCTATGCCCTATGATAACATTGTAATAAAAAAAATACAAATTCATTGTTGCACATTTATTAGCTACATTTTTTTATATATTTGCGTGTATTAGCCTATTGTGTAATAGCACGGTGTCCCTTACTGTACTGAGTCCTAGTGTGTGCATTTTATCAAATAGGTAAACGTTTGTTTTTCATTAAAAAAATGAATATTGATTCGTTATTTTTAGATCATTTTAACTGGCAAGAAACTGTGTTCGTTTTGCTTTTGGGGTTTTTGGTGACAAATCTGTATGAAAATAGTATTGATGGACTTTTATGCATATTGGCTTTTTTCAACCCCCCAGGCATTATTGTGGGAGAAACTGCTTGACACTATACATGCTTTGAGACTGTGTTTCTCCCACACTCCTCTGGGAACACCTCCACTGCAGTCTTCAGAGATCTGACTAGGAAAACATCTCTCTACATACTGTGTGTGTCTGTCTGTCTGTTTGTGGTGTTAGCCATTAGCCAAGAGAGAGGAAAGAAGGTTAGCCAGAAAGTTGTCTTCATTAATTAACATCAGATTAATTCAAACTGGCAGAATAAATAATAAAGAATAAAGAATAAATAGTTACTTACAAATGTAAGTAACTACATGATGAATAAAGGTACAGAGAGAGAGAGAGAGAGAGTCATACTATTGACATGGAGTGAAAAGTGCTACTAAAAGCAGACCGCTTCAGCGGATGAAATCAAAATTGAGAAAGGAGAAATGGAGATAGTGTCTATGGGGGGAGTGGTGGAGATGGAGACAGGGAAATGCGGGAGGAAGGAGGTAATTAGAGAGGGGTATGATCTCGATGTAATTATTTGGAACTCTCCTCTACCTCCTGCCGTGTGTGTGTGTGTGTGTGCTCCTGTGAAATACTTGAGGAAGAGAGGGCAACCTTTTGACAGACATAGAGACACATTCATTATGAAGTCACTCTTCTCTATGTCTCCCTGCAGCCAGGAGGAGAATTGGATTGTCTTTTAATTGCCTCCTTCTGTAGATAAGTAATCTCATACTTTTAGCAAAGCGGCTTTGTGTCCTGCATCCCTGATCCTCTGCCCTTCCCCTCCCCTCAAAACACAGTCACAGTCAAACACACACACACACACACATTTACACACAAAAGTTACACACACAAGGACACATGTGCATGCACACACTATCAAAAGGCTCTTCCTCCTCCGCATTTCCTCTTTCTCTCTCTCTTCTTTCTCTCTCCCTTCTCTCCTTTATCCCTCTCTCTTCTTTCTCTCTCCTTTATCCCTCTCTCTTATTTCTCTCTCCTTTATCCCTCTCTTCTTTCTTTCTCTCTCCTTTATCCCTCTCTTCTTTCTTTCTCTCTCCTTTATCCCCTCTTCTTTCTCTCTCTCTCCTTTATCCCTCGCTCTTCTTTCTCTCTCTCTCCTTTATCCCTCGCTCTTCTTTCTCTCTCTTCTTTCTCTCTCCTTTCTCCCGCTCTCTTCTTTCTCCCGCTCTCTTCTTTCTCTGTCTCTTTCTTGCCCAAGTTTTCTGTCTGGCTATTTCAGGTCCAAATTTCTGTAATGTAATGTAATAGGACAATATAAAGCCCCACAGTTGTGTCTCTGCCTCTCAAGGTCAAACAGTCCATCTGACCAACATGCTGTTTGGCCAGTTATCCCGCAAAATAAAGGAGCTTCACAATATTAACCTAACTAAAGGAATCTGATAAAGATAAAGCACATATCAAAAATCTATTATTTCAATATAATTCTACTCACCTACTCCGTCCTTAAATAGCACTCACATAAGGCCCCCTGAAGGCCTGTAAATCCAGCAACTTGTAATGGATTGTTTGGAGCTAGCTATATTAAATTAGACATACAGAAAGCCTTATCTTCCACATCTCTGTCACACCACCAGTCCACCATTTTCCCCTTTTCCTGCTTTCATCCTCTTGCATCTCACTCTCCCCGTGTTCTCTTCATATTTCATGCAACCACACTCTCAACCAGAATAGCTGCATCTCTCACTGCTCTTTAGCACAGTCAAGAAATTAGCAAAAATATTTAGGACCTGGAAAGAAAGGGTAATTGGATTTCTGCATGAAAAGAAAGGATGAGTCCGTAACACAGAATGAGTGACTGTTAAAATTCTAGACACATGGTCAGTAATCCAATCACAGTTGAACAGGCCTGTGGCCCTCGACTGGCTCTGTTGTGTTATGCTATTGATGAAGGTCAGAGCACTGGGTTGGACAGATCATTCTCATTTCAAGTCGTGGGAATAATGAGTTGAGAATATGCTCTTTATAATTAGGCTCACTATATATTGTATATTCAGCCACATCCTTCTGTTTGCAGGATGGAAATATTTTGTACCAAAAGGAAGCACTGGTAGGGACCAAGAAAGCTGAAACAAGTGCAAGGAGCTATATGTCACTTTATATAACACACTGTGTACATTAACTGCATGTATACATTCTGGAAACAAACAATCTCTCTCTGACATCTCCCCCAATGGAACACTACTGGGGATAAAGCTATTTCCCTCTCCACGTTTACCAACAAGACCACTTACCCTTAGCTGTTGCCCTGCTGGGCTGCTTACTGTGTGTGTGTGGTACTGATACTGTGTTTGTATTGCATTCCCAAAGAACTGTGCTGAAGATGGGGCCTGTGTTTTGCTTTCGTAAACGTGATATCTAACCCACCCAAATCAGGATGTGGTGATGAATACAGCGTGAGAACTCAAATAGGGATCTGCTTTCTAAGTGGGGTGCTCACACATTAAGATTTAGCCAGCTAGTCACTCCCACCATCTGAACCCATGCTGTTCTGAACCCATGCTGTTCTGAACCCATGCTGTTCTGAACCCATGCTGTTCTGAACCCATGCTGTCCATACTTAGTTCTGTGAGGCTGGACTGCATGCAGTAAAGAACCATTCAGTTGTGTTGTTATTCGCCTCGTCATGTTGTGAGGCTTCACATTGGAAAGTTGTCATTGTATTTGATCATAAAGCAGTCTTTTTGTGTTTCGCTGCGTTGTTAGTAAGCCTATTGTCTTGGAGTGAGTGATACAGTAGATAGAGGGTTGTCCTGTGTTTTACTGTGACATTGTAATTGGTTGGTTTGTTTATGACACATGATTGAGAAAGCAATTGACATGTGGGATGGATGGATGGATGGATGGAGGGACAGGGCCAGCGGTTGTTAGTGCTGCTCTTCCAACCCAGACCATCGTCTCTCCTTCCATTTGTTTTCACATTCTATCTCCTCCTCTATTATTCATGTATTCAGTACATTCAAACTCTGTGGATTGTGGCAAAGAGAACGTTGACAGTGTTTGCAGAAAAACAAAACAATAAACCACACGAAAGATGCAGTGTTATTACTATGATTAAGTGGAACATTAGAGATATTGTACTATACATAAAGCAGTGCAGGTGTAAATTAACACCATCACAATGCACTCTCTCTGTTTCCCTCCCTCCACTCATGTTTTTAATTTTAACAACCTGTTAGATCAGGCAGTCTCAAAGGAATATGATAATTATGCTTCACTGCAATTCATATTTAACTCTGTCTTAACCCACTTGTGCAGCAAGGCACAAATGTATGTGTGAAAATATACAGTAGTATAATATAGAGGTCGACCGATTAATCAGAATGGCCGATTTAATTAGGGCAATTTCAAGTTTTCATAACAATCTGTAATCGGTATTTTTGGACGCCGATTATGGCCGATTACATTGCACTCCACGAGGAGACTGCGTGGCACGCTGACTACCTGTTATGCGAGTGCAGCAAGGAGCCAAGGTAGCTAGCATTAAACTTATAAAAAACAATCAATCTTAACATAATCACTAGTTAACTACACTTGGTTGATGATATTACTAGTTTATCTAGCTTGTCCTGCGTTGCATATAATCGATGCGGTGCCTGTTAATTCATCATTGAATCACAGCCTACTTCGCCAAACGGGTGATTTTAACAAGCGCATTTGTGAAAAAAGTGCTGTCGTTGCACCAATGTGTACCTAACCATAAACATCAACGCCTTTCTTAAAATCAATACACAAGTATATATTTTTAAACCTGCATATTTAGTTAATATTGCCTGCTAACATGAATTTCTTTAACTAGGGAAATTGTGTCACTTCTCTTGCGTTCTGTGCAACAGAGTCAGGGTATATGCAGGAGTTCGGGCCGCCTGGCTCGTTGCGAACTGTGTGAAGACCATTTCTTCCTAACAAAGACAGCCAACTTCGCCAAACGGTGGATGATTTAACAAAAGCGCATTTGCGAAAAAAGCACAATCGTTGCACGAATGTACCTAACCATAAACATCAATGCCTTTCTTAAAATCAATACACAGAGGTATATTTTTTTAAACCTGCATATTTAGTTAAAAGAAATTCATGTTAGCAGGCAATATTAAACTAGGCAAATTGTCACTTCTCTTGCGTTCATTGCACGCAGAGTCGGGGTATATGCAACAGTTTGGGCCGCCTGGCTCGTTGCGAACTAATTTGCCAGAATTTTGCATAATTATGACAACATTGAAAGTTGTGCAATGTAACAGCAATATTTAGACTTATGGATGCCACCCGTTAGATAAAATACGGAACGGTTCCATATTTCACTGAAAGAATAAACGTTTTGTTTTCTAAATGCTAGTTTCCGGATTTGACCAAGGCTCGTATTTCTGTGTGATATTATAATTAAGTCTATGATTTGATAGCGCAGTCTGACTGAGCGGTGGTAGGCAGCAGCAGGCTCGTAAGCATTCATTCAAACAGCACTTTCCTGCGTTTGCCAGCAGCTCTTCGCAATGCTTCAAGCATTGCGCTGTTTATGACTTCAAGCCTATCAACTCCCGAGATTAGGCTGGCAATACTAAAGTACCTATTAGAACATCCAATAGTCAAAGGTATATGAAATACAAATGGTATAGAGAGAAATAGTCCTATAATAACTACAACCTAAAACGTCTTATCTGGGAATATTGAAGACTCATGTTAAAAGGAACCACCAGCTTTCATATGTTCTCATGTTCTGAGCAAGGAACTTAAACGTTTGCTTTCTTACATGGCACATATTGCACTTTTACTTTCTTCTCCAACACTTTGTTTTTGCATTATTTAAACCAAATGTAACATGTTTCATTATTTATTTGAGACAAAATTGATTTTATTTATGTATTATATTAACTTAAAATATAAGTGTTCATTGTTCATTCAGTACTGTTGTAATTGCAATTATTACAGATATGTACAGTATATAAAAATCGTCCGATTTAATCGGTATTGGCTTTATTTTGGTCCTCCAATAATCGGTATAATTGGTCGACCTCTAGTATAATAGTAGTACAATAGTAGTACAATAGTATGATGAATGAGATTGTTTATATCAATATTTAGAGACTGGTTTTTGGCATGATAAGAGAATAAAGTATATCACTAAGAACCCTATAGGAAATATCTATTCTCTTGTGTGTCCTTCCTCCTTTCTCTCTCCATGTCTGTCTCAGGGAGCTGGCCCAGCCTTCTCTTTAACTCACTAAAGGCCAGCGTCACATCAGGATAATGGATCTGCCACCTGGCAGCAGATAGATGTGGGAGAGGACCAGGCTGAGGTGCTGTAGGGGGAACAGTAGAATAAGCAGAAAATTATGCATGACTGTTCATACTTCCTACTGCAATGACAGGGGTACATTACTTGGCCCAGACACGGTTCCAAGACTGAGCTGCTTGCACTTTACCTGATCATCTGCAGTGTTTGTTGTGAGGGCTTTTAGTGCCACTCTCTCAAGTGTACTCTGTGAAGACAGTTTCTATTATGCTGCAAATTCAATGGATATCAAATAATTTTACATGGGTGTCAAGATAATGTGCTCACAGCATTGCAATCGTGTAAATGGGTCTACAGTATATAAAGCTGTTGTATGTACATGTTAACAAAGATATGTAAAGGACACATACATTCCACCAAACAGCAATGGAGCAGAATCCGCTTTCTCCTCCAAACTGACCCCACTTTCATGACTACCGCAGCCCTTATGATTCAAACACCATCTCCCTCTGTCCCTTAGGTCGGGAATGTTCCATCCCTGGCCATATCATACACTTTCGTTTCCATCCCCCCTCTCTCCCTTAAACTCTCAGTAAGTAGTACGCCAGTCTTCATTATAAACTCTGCAGAGTGTATTGAGTAGTTATTGTTTCCAGGCTGGTGACTCAACAGTTGTCCTGTTGGGTGTTGATTATATCCTGCCATACCTGGAAATGTGAATGGTACCAGAGATACTGTATATAATGACGAGGTGGTCTTGTCTCCCCCTAACAATGGGAGTCATTGTCCCAAAGGCGGGAAGTCAGGCGGTCTGCTTATTAAGTAGAATGACTGTATTCCCACGTGGACAGATTTTGACGGGAGTGGACCCTCTCGCTTCACCTCTTCCTCTGATGCTACATATGAATTCAATTGTTCTTTGTGGATTGAAGTCATTACTCTTTCTGCTGGTCGGAAGTGGAAAACACAATTACCTGGAGCCCCAGAGCTCCCCTGTGGGCCTCCTCTAGCAAGCAGCAGAAGACTTAATTAGAGTTCGCTTTAGAGCTGCTGCACCTGGGTTTCACACTATCCAGAGGGCGCAGACTCTGCAGAGCATGCTGATGATTAACTGTTGAGTGATCAGGATGGACGGCTCATAGCTGGACTGGTGCTGAGTTGAAAATTAACTGGTAGAGCCCTTGTTGTTCTCACTGCAGTGCTTTCATCACTGATTGTCTAGATACTGAACTAACAAGGGGAACTATGTTAACACGCTTCTGCTCTGCCAGACCTGAGCTCTCCCCCTTGTGATGGGAAAAACACTTTGACACTATGGTAACCAAGGTCTTCCACAGGCAGGAGGTGAGGCTTCGCTGTGTTTTGTGATCAGACATGCGGCTGTAAGGCCATGTGACCCTGGGTTAGCGCTATCTGGGATCCTTGGGATATCCCTACCCTACCCTAACCGTAAGCTTTACTCTAACCTTAACCTTTACCTTAACCATTTTAAATTTCAACTTCAATGGGGTAACGTCAGAGTTGGGACGTCCCAAGGATTCCGGATAGCATGTACCGTGGCCCTTTCTCCGGATACTTGGGACGACTCTACCCAAAACCCTAACCTTTTCTTTTACCATGTTATGAGAGTCCATCCAGACCGTTTTTTTTGCGATTTTCACTTGGTTTTGAGAAGCTTACCCCACTGCGGAACGAGCATGAAAAAAACTATCGCTAGTTGGGGTAAAGCTAACAAAAAATGAGCTTCTCCTTTTATCCGTAACCATAACCCTTACCTAACCTTAACCTTTACCATAACCGTTTTAAATTTCAACTTCAATGGGGTGCAGAGCATGTGAGCGGAGTTGAGCAGTTGGAAACCCGATCATGGAGCGCATCGCTCCAGCTCTCTATGTCCTTTCCAACCACTCTGCTAAAAACCGCTCTGCACTCACAGGAAGAAAAAAAACGTCCTTCGCTCCATTCATTAAAATCACAATTTAACCATCTATTTTTGTGATTACCTGGACCTAAAAATGTTTTTGAAGTATTTAAACCAAACCATGTGGATTTGAATGAAAAGTATTTGAATAAACATGAAAAGGTGAATGTAAGAAGCGCTCATAATTTCAAATAGGCTACATGTTATATTAAACTGCATATAAACACTCTAAATAGGTCAGGAGGCAGACAGGGAGCCTAAAAAATAAATGAATTATTTAAGCTATATTATTTCAATTATTTCAAGGCTATAGCCTACAAAGACATACATTGAAGCATTTGTGAGTGCAACACAATAGGCTGGTAGGGACATAACGCACTCAGGAATGAATCAACATTTCTTTGTATTAAATCATTATAGCCAGCCTCTGGAGTGGCGCAGCGTTCTAAGGCAGTGCATTGCAGTGCTTGAGGTGTCACTACAGCCCCGGGTTCGATCCCAGGCTGTGTCACAGTCGACAGTGACCGGGAGACCCATGAGGCGGCACACAATTGGTCCAGTGTCTGGGTTAGGGCCGGGATTTCCTTGTCCCATCGTGCTCTAGCGACTCCTTGTGGCGGGCCGGGCGCCTGCAAGCTGACTTCAGTCACCAGCTGGATGGTGTTTCCTCCGACACATTGGTGCCGCTGGCTTCCGGATTAAGCGAGCAGTCTGTCAAGAAGCAGTGCGGCTTGGCAGGGTCATGTTTCGGAGGATGCATGGCTCTTGACCTTCGCCTCTCCCGAGTCCGGAGAATATCCTCTCCTCACTTGCAGAGCCACTGGGGATGCTAAGCACCCTTTTAGCCACTCTTGCCAGGCTGGGCAGAGATGCAGTTTATATATATTATGTAGGTAGGCCTAAAATAACTCAATCAAGGGCCTCCCGGGTGGCGCAGTGGTCTAGGGCACTGCATCGCAGCGCTAGCTGTGCCACCAGAGACTCTGGGTTTGCGCCCAGGCTCTGTCGCATCGTTAGGGAGGGTTTGGCCGGTAGGGATATCCTTGTCTCATCGCACCAGCGACTCCTGTGGTGGGCCGGGCGCAGTGCGCGCTAACCAAGGTCGCCAGGTGCACGGTGTTTCCTCCGACACATTGGTGCGGCTGGTTTCCGGGTTGGATGCGCACTGTGTTAAGAAGCAGTGTGGCTTGGTTGGGTTGTATTTCGGAGGACGCATGGCTTTCGACCTTCGTCTCTCCCGAGCCCGTACGGGAGTTGTAGCGATGAGACAAGATAGTAACTACTAACAATTGGATACCACGAAATTGGGGAGACAAAGGGGGTAAAATTCACAAAAATAAATAAATAAATAACCCAATCAATACGGAAAGCTCCTTGAACGTGGGAATATGCCAGGCCTATTGGGTCAATATCAATTATGTCCTATTGTATAGACAATTGAACAAAATTAATTAAGAGATCTGATTTTTTTGTTTCTGAATACTTTGCTACAATGACACACTTATCTACCCACCCCGTTCCTTTCTTTTATCATGTGCATGTAGTAAGTACACCATGCTTTCAGGTGTCATTTCAGAATCCACATCACCGCACTCCCTCTCTTGCTCTTGGTCCTCATCTTTTTAAGTCACCTTGATTTAGCACCTGTGTGTTTAATCAGTTTTTTATAAAAAACTATTTTGCGAACTACATGACAGTAGCTAAAGCAAGGGGCAATAGCAGCACACAAGTAGACTACAAATGCATGCTGGGCCAGGCATGCCCTGAACTCATGAACTGAGCGATTTGGAGTAGGCGAGAAGGCCGACGCTCCAGCCTTTGGGAATCTCGCTCCAGTGAAATTGGTCAAGCTCCGCTCCGCTCACATATTCTGATGGGGTGAAGTCAGAGTTGGGTCATCCCAAGCATACCATTTAGCAAAAACCCTGTGTCCGTGGTCAAAACAATCATATTGGATTGTATCTTGGGCTGCGTTTAGATAGGCAGCCCAATTCAGAATGTTCTTTCACTGTGAAAAGATCTGATGTGATTGGTCAAAAGACCAATTTAGTGGAAAAAAGATCAGGGCTGCGTTCAGTACGTTTTTACCTTCTGGAACGTTCAATTGAACGTGAACTGTGCTGTACTGAACGACCAGTTGAAAAACGTGGGTTGTGGCCACTGCCCTTTAAATACGTCACTCATTGCTTCAAGCCACACCCACCAAATGGGAGCAAACGTACCTCAGTCTGTTCAAGAACGTTTTGGGGAAACGTGTTCAGTACAAGGTAGCAAACGTTCAAGCAACTGAAAACACCTCTGAATTGGGCTGCCTGTCTAAATGCAGCCTAAGAAATCCAAACACATTCTTGAGTGTCTCCAGCCTCATTGCTTTTGGTCCTGAACCTATTATTTACAAGGAGAGCCTAGGGGGACATAACCTAGTTTTATTCAAGTGTCTGTTGCGCAACGTGTGTGTGGGGGGGCAACAAGATAGAGACCAGGATTAATAGAGTATAACAGGATTCCTCTCTACATCGATCCACCAGCACAACAGCATCATCACAGAGAGTGCAGTCCCCAGGTAGGAATGAAGTTGTCTCCCCCTATCAAGAGAGACTGTAAGTGTCGCACCTGTAGATATCATACAGTTCTCCGCACATGGTGGATGATGTGTGTGTGTAAGGTGGATGATGTGTGTGTGTAAGGTGGATGATGTGTGTGTGTAAGGTGGATGATGTGTGTGTGAGAGTAAGGTGGATGATGTGTGTGTGAGAGTAAGGTGGATGATGTGTGTGTGAGAGTAAGGTGGATGATGTGTGTGTGAGAGTAAGGTGGATGATGTGTGTGTGAGAGTAAGGTGGATGATGTGTGTGTGAGAGTAAGGTGGATGATGTGTGTGTGTGTGAGAGTAAGGTGGATGATGTGTGTGTGTGAGAGTAAGGTGGATGATGTGTGAGAGTAAGGTGGATGATGTGTGTGTGTGAGTAAGGTGGATGATGTGTGTGTGTGTAAGGTGGATGATGTGTGTGTGTAAGGTGGATGATGTGTGTGTGAGAGTAAGGTGGATGATGTGTGTGTGTGAGTAAGGTGGATGATGTGTGTGTGTGTGAGTAAGGTGGATGATGTGTGAGTAAGGTGGATGATGTGTGTGTGTGTGTGTAAGGTGAGGTGGATGTGTGTGTGTGTGTGTGTAAGGTGGATGATGTGAGAGTAAGGTGGATGATATGTGTGTGAGAGTAAGGTGGATGATGTGTGTGTGAGTAAGGTGGATGATGTGTGTGTGAGTAAGGTGGATGATGTGTGTGTGTAAGGTGGATGATGTGAGAGTAAGGTGGATGATGTGTGTGTGAGAGTAAGGTGGATGATGTGTGAGTAAGGTGGATGATGTGTGTGTAAGCCCTTTGAGGAAAACAGAGCAGAGGGAGCAGGAGACCAGGCAGGAACAGGGTTAGGCTGGTGGGAGAGATTGGAGTGGAACAAAAACAACCCCATCCTCTCTCCCTTGGGCTTGTTTACCCTTGTTTACCATTGCAGCATGATTGCAATTTTCCCTCCCTACTTCCCTTCCTTTCTCCTTCCTTCCTTTCCCATCAGAAAGTGATGCAGGAAGACAAAAACATCAGAGATCAGAGATGCCTGCAATAGGTCCAATGTTTGAAGAAGGTCTCATTCAATATCTACCACCAACTCTGTGTGTTCAGGGACTCTGTCCCTCTCCTCTTATCTCTTTATCGTTTTGTAGTGTAGTGGTGATCAGGCAGTCTGCTCATGAAACCAGCCAGCTGAAAATCTCTAAGATAAGTGGAGTGTAGGACTGCAGTGCTCTGTACACCTCCCTCCCTCTCTTGTCCTAGCCCTTTAATTCTCACCTCATTTCTCACCTCATGTTTTCTGTCTCTTTTAGAATATACTGGAAAATGTATCTGCCTCTGCATTCATTTGTCTCATCATCCTTGAAATGTTTTAATGTTCTCATCCATTTTCCAGTTCTGGAATAAACTCTACAAGTGTTGCTTGTTTTCTAAAACCCCAACAAGGAAGCTGTTGTGGGTCGGTTAACACTTTCACTGCCACCAACATGGTGTCACACAGTAGCTGAGTAGTACTACAGCATCTGTGTGCCCTCATTAACCATTCTAGACCCTCGCAGACTAGTTGCTATGGCTACGACAACACATGAAATTTGGTCCATCCTTCAACCAAATGTGTGATTTCTAAAGTAGCGCAGAAGGTGTCGGGCATAGGCGCAATTTACAGATTGGTCCAATTTCCTGATTTAAAGCACACATTGTGATTTTGATGACTCAATTGATTGCCCTCAGCAGCTGGACTGTAATCACTGTTCAGGAATTGTGTCATAGGACATCACCACTGGTATGTTGTCAATACAGCAGTAGGTTATAGTCTGGCCTGTAGACACTAATCTGATTACCCCAGAGCAGCTCAGGTTAGTAAACAGATTATACATTTTATCTCTGAAGTCTTTATTCCACTGACACACAAGGTTTAGCACAGTACTTTGTTTGGCTGACGTGTGTTTTTGATTGTGTATTATACATAGGGTATTTTGGAATGTAGCTTTGCAGCATAGTGGTGAGTCAACATGGCCATGCCAAACTATGCAGTAGATTGGTGCGTCGGCTCCATTTTAGAGCGAGCAATTAAGACCTCGTACTACCACCTCTTACACACACAAATGTTCATTTATCAGTTTCACGTCACAGTTTCAATGTCAGGAAATTGTCACCCCAAATACCTAATGATATCTTATTATGAAACATGCTCATGTGTCATGTGAGGTTCATGCATGTTTTGTCTGTTTCGATGCATGTCCTTATGTAGCACCGTAAATGCTCTGTGCATTCTAAACCAAAGCCACCATGACTGATGCTGACATTGATTCAGATCAACTTTATTATCCCACCAGGGGGAAATTCATTTGTTCATGTGCTTAAAAAGACGGTACATTAAACATAACACAGAAACGACACAAAATAATTCATTCAAGTGCTATAGCCACACATTTAAAGTGAAAGTGCAATATATTGTATACTCAAGGGACCAACATACAATTTATTGTACAGCCTAATGGCTGTTGGAATAAAAGAGTCCCCATATCTGTCTGTTTTCCCTTTCCCCTTGTCCGGCTGCTGCTGTGACTGTATTTTGAGTGAAGGGTATGAGTACTGTCCTGTAAAATGCTTTCACGTTTTAGGAGGATGAGTTTTGTGTTCAGGCTGGTGGCTGATTCTTGATCTATACCAATTATCCTTCCCGCCGTCTTAATTAAGCGCTGAAGCTTGACTTGGTCTCGCACTCGCATGTTTCCGAACACACATATCAGACCAAATGACAGCACACTCTGCAGGACAGATTTATAGAACATTTGTAAGATATGGCGGTCAACATTAAAATGGTTCAGTTTGCGTAAAAAAAACATTGTCATGATGTAGTCAATCTCCTTGAGGAGAGGCCGGTTCTGTCAGAGTGCCATGATGTAGTTTCACCTCCAGTGGATTATACAGACGCTTCTAGACCACCGACTGCCATTTCTCTGAATTCATGGTTCAAATGATTTCACATTGAATATGATGTCCTGAAATTAATTTGAAGAGCAGTCGACTCTGACAAATTACATAACATCTATGCACTTATAGTGAAAGCGCAAAAAAATATAGCAGGCAGTCTGAGTTATAGCTAAGTGGCCAAAGATCATAACCAGTTTGCTGATTGTGATATTTATGTTTGATTACTTAACCATTGAATTTCCAGATCCTCGCCAGACACTTCATCCCCCCTGTCTCCCTTTCTCTGCAGGACTGTCACTGAACTGTTCTCCATCACCATCAGGGAGCCAGATTGCAGCATGAGAACACATCACGGCTGAGAGGTCACCAACATGGAGACGGACAGCTACATCCCGACTCCGGTCCCTAGCGACTGGGCTGGGATGGTGGTGAGTGTCGGGGCCCTGGAGGCGGTCTCAGGGGGGAGTGTCTCCTCCAGCACAGCCTGGTACATGCCCTACTCCCTGGGCTTCCAGGTGTCCCTGACTGCCTTCCTTATGCTGGAGCTGGTGCTGGGCTTCAGCAGCAACATAACGGTGCTGGTGCTCTACTGCTCTCAGTCCAACCTGGTCGACTCGGTCAGCAACATGGTCACGGTCAACCTGCATGTCCTGGATGTGGTGTTGTGTGTGCTGTGTCTGCCTCTGACCCTGGTGGTGGTGCTGCTACCCCCAGGGCCAAACCTGGCCCTGCTCTGCTGCTTCCACGAGGCCTGTGTCACCTTTGCCTCCATCTCTACTGCCATTAACGTACTGGTCATCAGTGTGGACCGCTACGACATATCCGTCCGACCCGCCAACCGGTTGCTCACCCCGCGGAGGGCAGGGCTGTTGCTGACTGCTGTCTGGGCCACGTCTCTGGCCGTCTTCTTCATCCCTTTCCTGGAGGTGGAGTTTCTCACCGGAGGGTCGGAGAATGGGAAGCACATCCCCACCTCATCCTCCTCCGCCGCCACCACCTTGGCGCCAGTGTGGCGTAACCGGACGCTGCTGTGTGTGGGCGGCCAGGGCTACCACACAGGCTTGGCCATGTACTACCACCTCCTGCTGCAGGTGCCCATCTTCTTTACCACGGTGGCAGTCATGCTGTTCACATACTCACGGATCCTGCGGGCCTTAAACATTCGCATCGGCTCCCATATTAAGAACAGCCAGCGCTTCAGGCGCCCACCCTGTTGGGGGCGCCGTAAGAGACAGAAGCAGAAGGCAGGGCTGGGAGTGATAGAGGGAGGAGAGCAGTGTACAGACACAAGCAAGCAGCTCTCTCAGCCTCCCTGCATCCCCCCCATCTCCACAGCCACCTCCCCCCCAGCCCTGTCCTCAGCCCCTCTTGTCAGCTTAGAGGGCCCTGCCACTGCTGCCCCTGTCCCCGGTCCCACTGTCCAGGCGTCTGTGTCGGCCATCATCGCACTGCGGCGGGCCGTGAGGCGTCACCGGGACCGGCGGGAGCGCCAGCGGCGCGTCTTCAGGATGTCCCTCCTCATCATCTCCACCTTCCTGGGCTGCTGGGCTCCTCTGTCCATGGCCAATGTGCTGATCCTGGGCCTGGGCCCCAGCGACACCCTGGTCAGCATGCGCCTGTGGTTCCTGGCCCTGGCCTACGGCACCACCGTCTCCCACCCACTGCTCTATGCCTTCACGAGGCAGAAGCTGCGGCGTGCCCTCAGGACCAAGGTAAAGAAGCGGGTGGTGTCCCTGCTGCAGTTGGACCCCTCGCCAGGAGGGACAGTCATACACAACTCCTGGGTGAAGCCAAGGAAGGGATGTCAGTTACGGCTGGAGGGCAGCGACGCCACTGACCGTTGCCTGGCAGAGCCCCTGTGAGAACAGCACAGACTGAGTGTGTATAACACTACTAACAGCCAGACAACGGGTGTATTCACCTGCTCGTTATACAGGTCTGTGTGAAGGTAATTGACTCTTCACTAAGCCCCGCCCTCTTAGTTATTGTTCCTGCCTCGGTCAAGATTTTCCCAGGAAGCCAAATTCCTCATTCAAACCACTGGAGAAAACCCTTCACGATGATCTCAAACTGTATTTTTTTATACACAATTAAATGAAACAGACTACCCCTTGCTGATTAGGAGACTCTCGGGTACGTTGTGGTGGACTCATCACAATGGCTTTACAGAAACCTGATCAAATTAAGCTGTTAGTGTGGCTAGCCACTGCCATGACTCAGCATGCAGTCAGCTACCACTTTTGGAGAGTAGTGTACCCAATTGTTGTACATGAGTAAAAGTAAAGATACCTTCATAGAAAATTACTAAAGTAAAAGTGAAAGTCACCCAGTAAAATACTACTTGAGTAGAAGTCTAAAAGTATGTGGTCTTAAATATACTTAAGTATCAAAAGTAAAAGTATAAATCATTTCATATTCCTTTCTATTAAGTAAACCAGGCGGCACAATTGTCTTGTTTTTATTTATTTACGGATAACCAGGGGCACACTCCAACACTCAGACATAATTTACAAACTAAGCATTTGTGTTTAGTGAGTCCACCAGATCAGAGGCAATATGGGATGTTCTCTTGATAAGTGTGTGAATTGGACCATTTTCCTGTCCTGATAAGCATTTGAAATGTAATGAGTACTTTTGGGTGTCAGGGAAAATGTATGCAGTAAAAAGTACATTATTTTCTTTAGGAATGTAATGGAGTAAAAGTAAAAGTTGTCAAACTATAAATAGTAAAGTACAGATACCCCCCCAAAAACGACTTAAGTAGTATTTTAAAGTATTTTTACTTAAGGACTTTACACCAATTTTGGAGCTAACTAGTGCTCCCGATCGTATCCTGATGTCGACAGCAGATGAAAGTTGTACTCATAATAGGCTTATAGATAACTTAGCTAGTTGACATGCATTTGGAGAAAACAAGTTATATTAACTGGCTAGCTAGCTAGTGTTAGCAATGTGTTTTAATGGTGGCGATGAGAGCTAGTAAACAATACAGCAAAAGTATAATTTTGGATTCGAAAAATACTCCAACAGGCTCTGCATTTCAGGACTCACAGTAGCAAGTACCCCTAGTGCACTGTTAAATTATTTAGCCATTTAAACAATTAATTTTGTGATCAAATCTATCTCTTTTTTCCACTTCCCTCATTAACTTCCATGCGTTTGAAACGAAAGCTTGTCCGTGGATGTTGGACACAAGCTTGGTTAGAGACCAATGGTGCACTCATGACAAGTCAAACTCGAAACCACCAAGTTAAAATGAACTTCAGTTATTTGTGTAGAGCTTCCAATTGGTTGATTCTGATTAGGGTTGCAAAGTGAGGGTATATTACTGGAAACTAAGTTTACCAGTAAACTACCAGAATTTTGATATCTTTCAAGTATTTTATGTAATCTATCACAAGACATCTAGTGGCCCTTTTGGGTACTTCAGATTTGTAAAGGTGTCTATAATTTATGCCTGGTCCTCTGTGTGGCCTTATCACATGAGGACCATGAAATAAGATGATTAAATAAAAAAATTACTGACACAGCTGTTAAACATTATCCTTAATATAAACCATCAACTTAGTGAATACCATTGGTGTTTTAATATGAGAGTTTCAGTATGAAATGTACACTTATTTATTTAACTATGAAAGTATGTATTTTTTTCCAATGTTTTTGGATCAAATTGGTGGCAGATGTGAAAAGGGTAAAGAAGTAGTTGGAAGAGTTTCAGAGTTAATTGAAAATAATGAGAAGTCAAATTTGAAAATTCCTTTAGTCATCAACTTTGTTTAAAAAAAACATCCATTGAATTATTATTATTATTGTCACTGAGGCCGATTTATTTTTCTATCACTCACAGGTGAAGATATTAACATTTTGCATTCATGCTCTGACATCATGAACCAGCTGGCCAGGGGGAAGAGCCTGATGGTTTGTTTACCTGATACCGCCAAAGATTTTTTATAACTGACCCAAGATAGACCACAACCTGTCGTTTACAATGGGAACAAATTAATCGTAGTGGGCAGAACAAGCAAGGAGTTGGGCAGATCCTATTGGCGCGTTCTAGCAAACCTTTGCATATTTCCGTCAGGGAACGCCTACTCTGAAGTGCGCATGTGCAATAACTCAATTCGTCTTTACGTTCTTCCAAACAATGCGATGTCTTACAACTTTGGCAAAGGGTAAAGTCTACAACATTTGGCCGCTCTGTTCATAACAGATTTTAGTTTTGGGAACTGTATTGAGATCAAATGTTTAATCGATGAGAACATTTCAGCCAAAATCATTCTCGTTCCCTCTTCTCCCACTGCCGGCCACTGGGCTTCCAGTGTCACGATTTGGTATTGTCGGACAAAATCCATCTCGTTCCATCTCCTCTCACTGCCGGCCACTGGGCTTCCAATATCACGATTTGGTAGTGAGTGGAAACGCTAAGCGGATGCTTCACATTTATACATTCGGTGAAGTATCTATCTGTGACACTGCTGTTTGTCCACTTAGTGCGCAGGCATAGTCATTCTGCTAAATGCCGATGTAGAAAGTTCGCAACAGCCACAAAACGGCGATTGCAAAGGTGAGTAGATTATGTTGAAAACCACGGTCGTCCAATTTGGACGCTGTTTCCACTCCATATATACAAGAAATACTGTAAGAAATGAGATGGGAATCTCAATGGCCAATGAATGGAGGATCGTAAAAGGCCCCGCTCAGCAGACTTTTGATCAGTTGAGTTCACGTTGTCATGCAGCTGCATGCCGTTGCTAAACTAATCGCCACGCCATCCCTTCTAAAAGTAATGTTATGAGTCGAGAAACCTGCCCATTTTCCTGGAAAGTACCAAATGTCACGATGACAAAGCTATATGGTTATTATCTCTCATCTTGGAAAATATGTATAAATGTTGTGTTTTATTAGCTAGCACCCAATTGACTCCCATTCACTCCTTGTCCGACTCCCAACATCGCCCAGAATGCACCGCGCGGCCCCTTGACAACGTACGGGCAATGTACACAATAGGTGTTAATACGAATCGAATGGATTTTCCCATCTCATTTCTTAAAGTATTTCTGAGGTATACCTCAACGTTAGACAGTTGCGATCCAACGGAGCACTGCAATTGGTTGCCAAAAAATCTGAGGCGGGGCTTAGTGAATTGTCAATTATACACTGTAGCATCCACCTCGGGGACATACTACAATATAACCACCAGCAAATCAGTGCTGGATTTCAGAAACACCTCTTGCAGCACTATAGTCCAACCGTGTTGTTGCATCTCTGTGTCCTCGGCCACCTTACTCTGCCTCTAATACTAATACATTATTTGTTAGAACAAACAAAGCATAAAAGACAAGATAATGACAGGTCGAACATTGGTCATATTTAATATACTTAAGTGTCTGTTTACAAATGGAAACATATACGGTATATCATTGAGTACACTCCCTAGATGCTTATGTAACTTCTGTACAGTATGAGTCTATTTAGCCAGCAGAGGATCAGAATGCCACCAACTCAAGCATTCGAAGGCAGCTTCCAACACACAAACATTGACACTCATAGATATACAGATCCTTTTGATCTGCTAAATGTTACCGATGCCTTAATTCTATTAAGAATGATCAATTGATTCTGAATGAGAATATTAGTACATGTGTATATCCTTCCTGATATAATATAAGACTTGACTACACTCTTAGAAAAAAGGTTTCAAAAGGGTTCTTCGATTGTCACTATAGGGTAACCCTTTTGGGTTCCAGGAATAACTTTTTTTGGTTCCAAGTATAACTATTTTGGGTTCCATGTAGAACCCTCTGAGTAAAATAGTTTTCAAAGGGTTCTCCTATGGGGACAGCCGAAGAAGCCATTTAGGTTCTATGTTGTATGTACATATTGTGAACACTATCAACTATTCATATGTAAATAGAGAGGGGGGGGGGGGGGTTAAAGAACTTACTGATGTATGTAATAGACAGTGTTGCATTGGATAGTTTGTAGTAAACAGATGTTTTAATATTGACAAACTTCCATAAAGCTCATAAATGTGTCCACTCTTTGGCACTGAATTTGTAATCATGTATTGATATTTATTTATTGCGGTGTGCTGTAAATTAAATAGACATTGTCATTACTTATTCAATGTGATTTCCACCTTGTCTATTGATCCCCAAATCATTTGGTCATGTAACATTTGATCATGTAAGTGATCTTGTCAGCCCCTGTGTCAAACCAATTCAACGCCTTTGCAGATACAATGGTCCCTAGAGCTGGTGTAACTGAACAGGAAAGTGTTTTCCCCATAATTGTCCTGTATGAAACAAAGGTAGGTTTTTGCACTTCTGGTATATTTACTTTTTTTGTTTGTTTGTTGTTTACAAAAAATAAAAATAATACATGAAAATATAGGACTGAAAGAAGCTATACGTGTTGATCAGGTAAAACAAAACTGAACAGCACTTGGCTTGTGTTTGATTTCTGCACAACACTGTTCTGTGGTGTAGGACCTTCATCCTCCTGTGGGACTCTTAGATTTATTGTCATAAAACCTGAGACAAATCTGATGTGTTTATGGTAGGCCTACTGAATGCTCACACCTGGTTTATATACGCATGTATTCATTGTATAAATTCTAATTGTGTTTTCTTGTATCTGAATATATAGAGAGAAGACACTGACAATATCAATAAATTTGACTATTGTATTGGGGCTTTTGTTTGCAGTCAGTCACCTTTTTATCTGGCTTCTCTACTCCTGTGTTCTTGTCATCTATAGGTTTTTCAATAGGAAGCACATTTCATCCCTGAATAAAGATGGGTACCACACACATTGCTATATGAATAAATACACTTTATGGCTCTACAAGTGACTCACGGCATTATACCTAAAGCGGACATTCCCATTGGCTGCCTGGTGTTGCTTTAACAGAAATTCCATGCGGCCTTGTTTACAAGTTCAAACACCGGAAAGTGAGATATAAACTACACCATGATAGAAATCCTCATTATTTTGTTTGAATGATTTTTCAATTTGAGCGTAAAAATGTCAATAGCCTATACTTTCTCGTTCTAAACTTCTAACGCGGCTGTGGCTGTGGCTTCGTGACAATGACCGCGAGAGCATCTGCCCATCAATTTGAAGGCTCTGATGCAGTTCCAACTCTGGCACCGCCAAAACATCCGCTATGTGGGTGTCTGCTATCACCGGTTAACACTTGATCTGATTGAATCTAGGCCTTAGACTACATGGTTTAATATTGCTTGGAGTTTAAGACGGGGGAGCTACAGTGCTTAATGGAAGTATTTCCTTCATTATAAAAATGGGCTAAGGGAAGGCCTGCTGTGAGGCCTTAAGCTGGAGGCAGATGAACATACACAGCCACCTACACTCACCTACACTCACTTACACAAACGGACACATACTGTAGGCACACTCACATGCAGAATGTAATCATGCACCCATGTATATCTTTGAAATAGACTTACAATAATGCCTTTGGGTCTTTTTGTACTGTAGGCTCTCTGAGACTGCCTTTTCCCATACTATAATAAAAGACAAAGCTGACATGCATTATTCATATAAGGGGAGTGTGTGTGTGTGTGTGTGTGTGTACAAATGATGGGTTCTCTGTTGCTATGAGCAATAGGCCGATCTACAGTTTGAGTACAGGCTGAAGTGTGGTGTGTGAGATGGGAAAAAATACCTCTTCAGCATGTCAAAGGAAGTTGTGTGTGTGGGCTGAAGCTGTTGCAGGGCATGCAAAGCACAGGAGCAACAGTTCAACAACCAACAACAGAGTGAGCTGCAGGCACTACCCAGCAAGCAAAATTACATTAGATGTCTTTTCCAGACGTCGAATTCAGGTGCATTTTAGGTGCTGAATGAAAGGTGAAAAGATGCCTTCTCCTGACGTCAATAAAATACGTCTTATATGGATGTTGAAAATGTCTTATTCGGAAGATGAAAATACCTATTTTACGGACGTTGAAATCAAGCTAATTTCCAGTTCTGAATGTAAGTAGAAAAGATGTAATTTACAGGTAACTTTTTTGGTCATTGATTCTATACCCAAATTTGAACTGCACATACATTCTCAGTAAAGTAATATCACAATAATACTTTTTCAATCCTATTAATAATACAGGAGCCAACAGAATATGTTTTATTACACCCATCTGTCACATGCAGTTATCTTAGCGTTTTCAAAAGCTTTAAACTGGCAGCAATCATGTTCAAAGTAGTCCAACCTACAGTACAAACAAAAATGTAAATGTATATTATTTTGCAAAGCATGCTGGGTATTATTCTAATTAGCTCCGCCCCCAAACAAGTACACATTTGGTTGGTCCGGACCAGACCAAATCTGAATCAATCATAGACTTCTAGCACAGGAGGTTGGTGGCACCTTAATTGGGGAGGATGGGCTCGTGGTAATGGCTAGAGCGGAATATTTGGAATGGTAGCAAATACATCAAACACATGGTTCCCATTATTATGCCATCCTCCCCTCAGCCCAGAAGTCAGTGGAGGCTGCTACGTTTCATAAGTTTGAACATCACAGTACCAGTGTTGCCAACTTAGTGACTTTGTTGCTATATTTAGCGAGTATTCAGACCCCTCTAGCGACACATTTTCAAAAAATCGACTAGCGACAAATCTAGCGACTTTTTCTGGTGTTATTGGAGACTTTTGGAGACTGATGTGAAAGCACATATCGTTCTTACTCTTCTCAACGAGCAGCGGGTGCTGCTGTGGGCCCCACCCCGTCCCAAAGCACTCACAGGCGGCCCAGTCCTTGAGCTGCAGTCCCTCCCAGCTACAGTCAGAGCAGGAGATATTCACCCCTCCGCGTCCAGACCGCAAATTAATCACGCATGCGGGAAGCCGCCACTGGCTGATTCAGGGCGGGATGTAAATGTAAAATGTTCTTTGCCTAAAATAAATCACTGCATTTGACTCACACAGCCTCAGTCACTTACTCACCTTGTCCACTGTATGTGTGCCTCTCTGTGACATAAGCTAAACATCTAGCTGGCTAGCTCATCATGTCTCAGTCTAAACTGTACACTCAAAAATACAGAAAGGAGTGGGAATCAAACCCTGAATTCAAAGGCTGGTTGAAGCCGTTTATTGGAGATGATACACGGGCATACTGCCTGTATTGTAAGGCTGATTTCTACGCCAAACTTAGTGATGTAAAAAAACACATGACAACTCAAAAACATACTCAAAAGGCAAAGAAAGCCTTATAACAGTTCCACCCAAAACAAGCTGCCATTTATGGTTAAAAAAAATTGACTCTGCAAAAAAGGCTGAGGCCACCATGGCATTAGCTATCGCTGAACACTGTTCCATACTGGCATGTGATCACATTGGAGAAGCATGTAGAGCTGCTTTCTCAGACCACTGCTGCTACCCACTTCAAAATGCACAGGACAAAGTGCACAGAAATGATTAATGGTGTTCTAGCACCATACTTTCTGAAAAAGTTGGTCGCAGATGTGGGTGACCAGTGTTTCAGCCTCCTCCTCGATGAGTCCACGGATGTAAGTGTTTCTAAGTACCTGGGGGTTGTGATAAGAGACCACGTGCTCTCACCACTGGTGTCCCCCAGGGCTCTGTTCTAGGCCCTCTCCTATTCTCGCTATACACCAAGTCACTTGGCTCTGTCATAACCTCACATGGTCTCTCCTATCATTGCTATGCAGACGACACACAACTAATCTTCTCCTTTCCCCCTTCTGATGACCAGGTGGCGAATCGCATCTCTGCATGTCTGGCAGACATATCAGTGTGGATGACGGATCACCACCTCAAGCTGAACCTCGGCAAGACGGAGCTGCTCTTCCTCCCGGGGAAGGACTGCCCGTTCCATGATCTCGCCATCACGGTTGACAACTCCATTGTGTCCTCCTCCCAGAGCGCTAAGAACCTTGGCGTGATCCTGGACAACACCCTGTCGTTCTCAACCAACATCAAGGCGGTGGCCCGTTCCTGTAGGTTCATGCTCTACAACATCCGCAGAGTACGACCCTGCCTCACACAGGAAGCGGCGCAGGTCCTAATCCAGGCACTTGTCATCTCCCGTCTGGATTACTGCAACTCGCTGTTGGCT
The DNA here is from genome assembly GCF_045679555.1 of Salvelinus alpinus. NCBI lineage: Eukaryota > Metazoa > Chordata > Actinopteri > Salmoniformes > Salmonidae > Salvelinus > Salvelinus alpinus. The sequence goes on from NC_092097.1 coordinate 16,538,383, forward strand.
GGGCTCCCTGCCTGTGCCATTAAACCCCTACAACTCATCCAGAACGCCGCAGCCCGTCTGGTGTTCAACCTTCCCAAGTTCTCTCACGTCACCCCGCTCCTCCGCTCTCTCCACTGGCTTCCAGTTGAAGCTCGCATCCGCTACAAGACCATGGTGCTTGCCTACGGAGCTGTGAGGGGAACGGCACCTCAGTACCTCCAGGCTCTGATCAGGCCCTACACCCAAACAAGGGCACTGCGTTCATCCACCTCTGGCCTGCTCGCCTCCCTACCACTGAGGAAGTACAGTTCCCGCTCAGCCCAGTCAAAACTGTTCGCTGCTCTGGCCCCCCAATGGTGGAACAAACTCCCTCACGACGCCAGGACAGCGGAGTCAATCACCACCTTCCGGAGACACCTGAAACCCCACCTCTTTAAGGAATACCTAGGATAGGATAAAGTAATCCTTCTCACTCCCCCCCCCCTTAAAAGATTTAGATGCACTATTGTAAAGTGGCCGTTCCACTGGATGTCATAAGGTGAATGCACCAATTTGTAAGTCGCTCTGGATAAGAGCGTCTGCTAAATGACTTAAATGTAAATGTAAATAAGGTACTTTAGTGACACCAAGCAGACAATTGTATCAACATTTCTGGGGCTTGTTGAGTTGGAGGGAGGAGATGCCAAATCTATAGCCCGTGTTGTTGTGGCTTTCCTCAAGACGTGTTGTCTTAAAAAAGAGAAACTCCTGGGGATAGGGACTGGCAATGCCTCTGTTATGACGGGGATTAACAATGGGGTCCATAAAGTGCTGAAGGAGGAGTATGGCCTCAAATATCTGGGTTTTATTCGCTGTATGTGCCACTCTCTGCAGCTTGCTCATTTGTAGTTCTAAACATATTTAGGGTGTTTTTTGCTCACTTTTTGTCTCTCCCATGACGTTAGTCCTCTCTCCTACAGCGTCCATCACAATTACATGCACATGGCCAATTATGCAAATTAGGTGATGCCGTCATTTAGCGACTTCTAGCGACTTTTAGGACAGCCAATGGCTACTTTCCTTACTGAGGAGTTGGCAACACTGCACAGTACGGCACAGTTTAGTACAGTATGGTATGGTACAGGACAGTAGTTAATTCAGTAGAGTGTAGTACATGCGAGTACAGTACGACATGGTATGGTACAGGACAGTTTTTTTCAGTAAAGTACAGTATAGTTTAATTCAGTAGAGTTTATTACAGTAGAGTACATTAGAGTAAATAAGGTACAATACAGTACTGCTGTATACTCTACTGTGCTTTATTCTACTGTTCTGAACTAGGATGATACTGTAATGTACTGTACTCTGCTGTGTTGTTCAAACTGAATTAATCATAGAAGCTGTTTGGACCAATTCAAGGTGAGTCCGAACCAGACCAAAGCGGAATCAATTATACATCTAAAAGATGTGCCGTTGGTAAATGCTTAGTGGGTAATGCCTGTCATAAACATCTAGTATTATCCAGATTGTATTTCATAGCCTTTTGGTCAATAGTATTTTGTTTAGACAGTATTTTAATACAATTATACAAAACGTTTGAGTAGCTATGTAATGGGGTGCAGTAGTTTAGTTATGCTTTGCATTACAATCTTTAGCGTTATATCGACCCCTGCAGGTATACCTGTCAAACTACATGCAAACAAATACCCTATCCCATAATGCCTTGGAGATGTTCAAATTGTCTCTTGTTTTCTGAAACCCTACGTCAGCCGAAATAGCTCAGTTGGGAGAGCGTTAGACTGAAGATCTAAATGTCCCTGGTTCGATCCCGGGTTTCGGCAGAGATGAGACTGTGAAGTTCTTTTACAATTTCACAAAGAAAATGGAGACGTTATACTGTTTAAAAATACATAGCAAGCTAGCTAACAACGACATTTCATACGCCACGCAAGCCGAAATAGCTCAGTTGGGAGAGCGTTAGACTGAAGATCTAAAGGTCCCTGGTTCGATCCCGGGTTTCGGCAGAGATGTAAAGTCCTTTTACAATTTAACAAATAAAAGGACACGTTATATTGTTTGAAAATACATAGCAAGCTAGGTAAAAACGACAATTTGGATTCAGCTATACATCGGTTTGATTAGTATCCAATTACTTGTTCTTCCTCCAAGTAATGTACATTTCTGATTACTTATTTGATTAATAATGCCTGATAACCTAGCTAGTCGTACTCTTCTGAAACATCGAATGCTCGATATCCTCCCCTGACAACGGTGAGTCAAGGAAATGTCTGGTTGCGACAACCAATCATATTGCCGTCTGCCACCAAGAAGTAACCAAGAATTGCACTCCACGACCAATCCGAGACACCAGTGCAACCAATAGGTAACCAATATTGACCAATACGGATAGAGCTATGGCGGGATCTTTAAACGCAGAAAGAGTGCCATGGAAAATATATTTCCTCTCAGGTAATTCTGTTAGCGTGTTATCTTTCTTTTCTGAAGTAACGTTAGCTATGAGCTATGGCGGGACCTTTAAACGCTGGAAGAGGACAATGGAAAAATCTATTTCCTCAGTTAATTTTCGCGGGTCATCTTTCTTTTCTGAAGTAACGTTAGTTACAATTTTTTGTTGTCTGCTGTTTTCATTCATCATCATCGATCGGAATATCTAGCAGGTAAAGTGTAGGCTACAGTAACATGCTGACCACACCGCGCACATACGGTTTGGTCAGCATGTAATATGTTAGCACAGTTAACAAGATTTACAGTGTAGCTATAGTAACGCTATCTAACGCGTTAGAAAACTGGCGTTTTGACACTGACACAGTTTATCGAAGTAACGTAGCTAGCTTAACGTCCGATGACTCTGACCATTAAAATAGTTTGTTAAACCCACTATTTCCATACTAATGTGGAGTTATTTTCTTATTACCATAGATGGCTATCTAAACAAAGTGGGAATTTTTTTATAGCTTGTGAAGTTAGTTGTGTTTTGTCACTCAACTCAACAAACCTCTCCTTTACTCTTAATTAATTTAGCTAATTAGTAGACATAGCTATAGGGCAAACACTGTCTTGATATCAAATAGGCTAGTCATCATGTTAATTATTAATTAAAAGCCATGAGTGATATCCTATGCACTTGCTTATACTGGTGTGTCTGTCTGTGGTAGAAAGGTGCTTTAGCAAGTAACTAGAGATGACAACATAGGTAGCTAGAGTTTATACACTACATTGTATTGTTCCATCTATTAATCCAGTCGGCTCACTGTGATTTAAAATGTAAATAATTTACAAACTTTCCCCTTTATTTTCACAGCGGACATGGAGCCCAGCTTCAGAAAACTGCCAAATGGAAGCCTTGTCTTAAAGGTAAGGATTCCAGGATTTATGGGACAAAAACTACTAAATGAGCATGGAGCAGGGCTGTGTCTCCAGACAAAGTGGTGGTTTCAACCAGGAGGGCCATACTGCTCAGAGGTGGCAACCCAGCAAGCAGGGCACATTTGCTGGGTCAGCATGAGATTTGGGCTTTATAAGGAGCAGACCTTCAAGTGGGTGGTTGAAAATGTGCTGGGCTGGGTATTTGGTGGCATCAATGCAGAAAGAATCTGCCTCTCAGCCAGCAAGAAGTGATTTCAAAAACCATGCTGCTAATAAGATGGCTTTCAAGGAATACTTGGAGCTCTTCCCTGAGGGCTGGGAGGCTATCAGGATTAAGTCTGCCATTTACCACCACCCAGCCATGCAAAGACCAGATGACCACTGGTTCCCAGAGGTCCTCAACATCCTCACTCGGGTCATTGCTGGTTGGAAAACTTTGACTCTCCCAGAATCTAAACAGGACAATAAGGAAGCTTATGTCTCCTCGGAAGGTTCAGCCTAGTAAGCTCTATGTTATGTTAATATAAATGATATCATAATGATGATGCTTTAGTTTATGGAGATAATAGATAAGTAAAACAAAGGATCATCTTTTGATGGTGTTTAATCAATTGATTAATTTATTTTATAGTTCTACTTTTCAGCCCTTCCATCCTCTGAGCCTGATGATGGTGAGCTCCTTATGGCAGCAGAGCAGCTTGAGTCACAGGAGTCAGACGTGCCACGACCAATGGTGTAACGAGTATCAAGTTTATTACATATAGTACTCACTGCTCAGCCTCTGAGTCTTATTCTATGTGTGGCGTATTTATAGTGATGACTTACATTTCAAATGATGTACTAGGCATACACAGTATGTCTCATGTGATATGATAACCTGTTATTTGGGGAATGTATTATCCTTACATTATTTCTCGTGTGGGGATGTTGTCTTTTCTTTTCATGGAGAGACGCATGGCAACACATTTTGCCAGATGTGGACCGTAAGTGGGTGTCCAAGGCATTGTTCAGGTGGTCGGGGAATGCGATTCCAGAAATGGACTTTGCCAGGGTTGACAAAATGTGGTGGGACCATCCACCACCCCTCACCGCCCGTTCTCTGCTGCGATGGATGCCTAGGAAGCTCTGGCAGGTGAAGCTATGCCCAAATTCTGACTGTGAGAGGGGGGAGCGGACCACTTCAGGACTCCACCAGAAGATCAGGCAGGTTGTGGATGGATCCTACTATGTGGCAGCAGAATACCTTTAATGTCCCATGTGCAGTAGGAAGGTCGTCAGTGGTTCCTTACATTGTTCCACGCAAATACACTGGTAATGATTATATATTTAATAATCTAATGCTGTTTAAATATAAAAGCTGCAACACATTTCTCTTTGTAAAATGTTGTTATAGAATTATTCCATACTCAGTCCGGTGTATTCTCATATTAAAAATAAAAAACAATTTTTTTAGGGAAGCTGATGGATTTGAAGTACCTCTTCGATCAGACTGGTTTGGTGCTGCAGGATTGCAAGGCTGCCATTGAGAAACTGGAGACAGGTGATCCTTTTTATTTATTTCACCTTTATTTAACCAGGTAGGCCAGTTGAGAACAAGTTCTCATTTACAACTGCGACCTGGCCAAGATAAAGCAAAGCAGTGTGACACAAACAACAACACAGAGTTACACATGGAATAAACAAACATACAGTCAATAACACAATATAAAAAGTCTATATACAGTGTGTGCAAATGGAGTAAGGAGGTAAGGCAATAAATAGGCCATAGTAGCGAAGTAATTACAATTTAAAAAATTAACACTGGAGTGATAGATGTGCAAGTAGAGATACTAGTGTGCAAAAAAGTCAAAACAATATGGGATGAGGTAGGTAGATTGGATGGGCTATTTACAGATGGGCTGTGTACAGCTGCAGCGATCCTGATGTCCAAGGGGAGTATGATGAGGGCTTTGTCGAGCTTGTGGAACAGTTCCAGTGCTGGAGACAGCCCTGCCTCTTGTTGGCACCTTTCGTCCTACTCCCACCCCCTCTACCAGCATCTAGTCCACAGCTGCATCAGTCAGTCCCCAGTACTATATTCCTGTACGGGCTAACATTACTCCTTAGTCCATGGACCAAAAATGTTGTTTTTAAAGTGTGAATTGGCTCTGACAGTCAAAACAGCCAAATACTCAATCTAAACGTGAATTGATTCTCAATTCCGGTACGGTTCTAGAAACATAACACAGTTGCAGCCAACTTTATTTTTAAATTGACAACATGTTTGTGGCGTCCATCTTCCGTTTTACATATATGTGTTAGGAGATGCAGATAGCTTTTTAGCACAGGTAGTTGACTCAGAAAACACACGCTGTAACATGGAGATATGGCCGTGTGGTAAGGTAACACTAATCCTATAAAGCTATGTATAATTTTAACCTTTTGTTTAGAGCGTCAGGGCTCTAAGCAAAACTCCCCCGCACAGAAGACTCCTTTGTCCAATGATTCTTATGTGTAATCTAATGAAACTGAGTCATGATCAACGGCTATCTCAGGAGAAGCAAATGGTTGGAATTCAAACTAAATATACAGTGAGCTCCAAAAGTATTGGGATAGTGAAATGTTTTGGCTCTGTACTCCAGCAATTTGGATTTGAAATGATACAAAGTGCAGACTGTCAGCTTTAATTTGATGTCGAGGGAACAGACAAAGGCTCATATAGGTGTTAGGAGACACCTGTGCCCGGGGGTCGGGGGCGCGTACGGAGGCCCAGCTGGTGGTGGAGTAGCCCATACAGGAGCGGAGGACTGGGGTGGGACCTCCAGGTACTCCTTGAAAGTCATCTGATTGGCAGCATGTTTTTTTTTTTTTTTTTTTGCATCACTCTTAATTGATGCCACCAAATACCCAGCACACCACATAGCATTTTTAACTACCCACTTGAAGGTCTGGTTCATGTAAAGGCTGAACTGCATCTTGTGTTGACCCAACAAGTGTGCCTTGTTGCTGGGTTGTCACCTCGGAGCAGTACAGCCCTCCTGGCCCAATTTTTATCCGGAGATGTAGCCCTGGTGCACTCTTTTAGAACTGTCTCCTGAAATGGCAAGCATCCTTACTATCAAATATATTTTTATTCGTCGTGTAAACAGGATACAGCGGGGTGTAAACTGTAATGAAATGCTTACTTGCAAGCTACCTTTCAACATAGCCCTTATGTAACTTTCTCACTCATTATTCACAATTCATCAGGACTATCCGTAATCCTGGTAGCATCCAGATTAATGTAGAAGTGTTTCGAAACATATTCTATTCTTATTTACAATAAGTGACTCCAAAATGACAATACTATAACGACACAGAGCGAGACCCAGATGCAGACACAGGAGGCAGATGATTAGAGTCTCTGATTTATTTATTGAAATACAAGGGGCAGGCAATAGGCAGGTCGAGGACAGGCAGAAGTTCATTAACTTCTTATGGCTGCAATCCCGGTAACGGGATTGATATGACAACAGCCAATGAAAGTGCAGGGCGCCAAGGCCTCCCGGGTGGCGCAGTGGTCTAGAGCACTGCATCGCAGTGCTATGCTGCGCCACCAGAGTCTGGGTTCGCGCCCAGGCTCTGTCGCAGCCGGCCGCGACCGGGAGGTCCGTGGGGCGACGCACAATTGGCTTAGCGTCGTCCGGGTTAGGGAGGGTTTGGCCGGTAGGGATATCCTTGTCTCATCGCGCTCCAGCGACTCCTGTGGCGGGCCGGGCGCAGTGCGCGCTAACCGAGGGGGCGGGTGCACGGTGTTTCCTCCGACACATTGGTGCGGCTGGCTTCCGGGTTGGAGGCGCGCTGTGTTAAGAAGCAGTGCGGCTAGGTTGGGTTGTGCTTCGGAGGACGCATGACTTTCGACCTTCGTCTCTCCCGAGCCCGTACGCGAGTTGTAGCGATGAGACAAGATAGTAATTACTAGCGATTGGATACCACGAAAAATTGGGGAGAAAAGGGGATAAAAATTAAAAAAAAAAAAAAAAGAAAGTGCAGGGCGCCAAATTCAAACAACAGAAATCTCATAATTAAAATTCCTCAAACATACATGTGTCTAATACCATTTTAAAGGTAATCTTGTTGTTAATCCCACCAAAGTGTCCGATTTCAAATAGGCTTTTCAGCGAAAGCACCACAAACGATTATGTTAGGTCACCACCAACTCACAGAAATTCATCCATTTTTCCAGCCAAAGAGAGGAGTCACAAAAAGCACAAATAGAGATAAAATTAATCACTAACCTTTGATGATCTTCATCAGATGACACTCATAGGACTTCATGTTACACAATACATATATGTCTTGTTCGATTTAAGTTCATATTTATATAAAATAAATCTGAGTTTACATTGGCGTGTTAGGTTCACTTGTTCCAAAAACATCCAGTGATTTTGCATAGCCACATCGTTTCAACAGAAATACTCATCATAAATGTAGATGATAATACAAGTTATACACATGGAATTATAGATATACCTCTCCTTAATGCAACCGCTGTGTCAGATTTAAAAAAAACTTTACGGAAAAAGCAAACCATGCAATAATCTGAGACGGCGCTCAGAACAATAGTCAAATTAGCCGCCATGTTGGAGTCAACAGAAACCAGAAATTACATGATAAATATTCCCTTACCTTTGATGATCTTCATCAGAATGCACTCCCAGGAGTGCATTCTGATGAAGATGGCTACTCCATCCCACTCCCAGGAATCCCAGGTCCACAATAAATGCTTGATTTGTTCGATAATGTCTGTTATTTATGTCCAATTAGCTACTTTTATTAGCGCGTTTGGTAAACAATTCCAAAGTCACGATGCGCGTTCCCTAAAAGCTGACAAAATGTCCAAAAGTTCAGTAACAGTCAGTAGAAACATGTCAAAAGATATATTGAATCAATCTTTAGAATGTTGTTAACATAAATCTTGAATAATGTTCAAACCGGAGAATTACATTGACTTCAGATGAGCGATGGAACAGAGCTCCCTCTCATGTGAACGTTCATGGTCAAAGAATGGACAGGTTATGGCAGACCTGACTAATTCCCCTCTCATTCGGCCCCCCTTCACAGTAGAGGCATCAGACAAAGTTCTACAGACTGACATCTAGTGGAATATTTCTGTATTTCACTTTCAATACATTTGCAAACATTTCTAAAAACATGTTTTCACTTTGACGTTATGGTTTATTGTGTATAGATGGGCGAGATAAAAAATATATACATTTAGTCAATTTTGAATTCAGGCTGTAACGAGACGTATGTGGCAGGGACTCCAGACAATCATGGATTATAAGGGGAAAACCATCCACGTTGTGGACACGGACATCTTGCCTGCCTGCCTTCCAGGATAAGCTAAACACCTTCACCCACTTTGAGGGAAACACCGTGCCGCCGATGCAGGCCGCTCCATGGACTGTGAGCTCTCGTTCTCCGTGGCCGGCGTGAAGATTGTTAAACCTTGCAAGGATGCGGCCCCTGATCGTCGGCTTCAGGAGACAGCAGAGGGAGCATGCCCTCAACCACATCAACAGGGCCTCAGTGGAGAAGGTGAAAAGCTTCAAGTTCTTCAGTGTACACATCACTAACAATCTGAAATGGTCCACCCACACAGACACTGTGGTGAAGAAGGCGCAACAGTGCCTCTTCAATCTCAGGAGGCTGAAGAAATTAGTCTTGGCCCTTAAGACCCTGACAAACTTTTACAGATGCACCATTAAAAGCATGCTGTCGGGCTGTATCACCGCCTGGTACGGCAACTGCACTGTCCGCAACAGCAGGGCTCTCCCAGAGGGTGGTGTAGTCTGCCCAACGCATCACCAGGGGCACATTACCTGCCCTCCAGGACATCTACAGCACCCGGTGTCACAGGAAGGCGAAGAAGATCATCAAAGACCTTAGCCATCCGAGCCATCCAGAAGGCTAGGTCACTACAGGGGCATCAAAGCTGGGACCAAGAGATTGAACAACAGCTTCTATCTCAAGGCCATCAGACTGTTAAATAGTCATTACTAGCCGCCCCACGCCCATTACCCTGCCCTGAACTTTAGTCACTGTCACTACCACTCGGTTACTCTACCATGCACCTTTAGGGCAGCAGCCTCTATGTAAACTCAGCAAAAAAGAAGCGCCCCTTTTTCAGGACCCTGTCTTTTCAAAGATAATTCATAAAAATCATAACTTCACAGATCTTCATTGTAAAGGGTTTAAACACTGTTTCCCTTGCTTGTTCAGTGAACCATAAACAATGAATTAACATGCACCTGTGGAAAGGTCGTTAAGACACTAACAGCTTACGTCTGGGACCTGTTGGATCGGAGGGTGAGGGCCAGGGCCATTCCCCTCAAATGTCTGGGAACAGGTGCCTTGGTGGAAGAGTGGGGTAACATCTCACAGCAAGAACTGGCAAATCTGGTGCAGTCCATGAGGAGGAGATGCACTGCGGTACTTAATGCAGCTGGTGGCCACACCAGATACTGACTGTTACTTTTGATTTTGACCTCCCCTTTGTTCAGGGACACATTATTCCACTTCTGTTAGTCACATGTCTGTGGAACTTTTTCAGTTTGTCTCAGTTGTTGAATCTTGTTATGTTCATACAAATATTTACATATGTTAAGTTTGCTGAAAATAAATGCAGTTGACAGTGAGAGGACGTTTCTTTTTTTGCTGAGTTTGTGTCCATTACAATCTAGAATCGGAATGCATGATTTGGAAAACAATAATGAAGGCAATGCAGGCGTCAGCTATAAAATGTGCCAGGGGGAAAAGTTTGTGCAGGCCTGTTCTGACTAGAGATTTGCAATGTCTTCATACTTGATCTGGGGAAACACCGGGGAAGTTCTTGGGATCTCATTGAACAGAGAAGTTTGTCCAACTCAGCAAAGCCTCAAACATAAGTTGTCCGCAACAGTGAAATGGGTTACTCCTTATGTGTATTAATGAGAAGGTATAACACACCTCAATTCAAACTGTTGGAAAATAAAACTTGTTAGAAAATAATTTGAAATTGACAAGTTGAAACGCAGCCTATAGATAATTAGCAGGCAGCGCGTGTTAACTGCCTTGTTGCGTAACAAACATATTTTGGAACAGTGAGGGCATTCTGACATCCCATGCATAAAACAACTCCCGCTGGGGCGACCGTTAGAGATATTTGGAACTCGCACGTGAAAAGGTTAACATCATGCTGTGTGTGACTGCTGTGTTTCCATCATCCCTATGTAGTGGTGCCTGGAGAAGTGGGTATACTATAATTTACATTTACATTTAAGTCATTTAGCAGACGCTCTTATCCAGAGCGACTTACAAATTGGTGCATTCACCTTATGACATCCAGTGGAACGGCCACTTTACAATAGTGCATCTAAATCTTTTAAGGGGGGGGGGGAGTGAGAAGGATTACTTTATCCTATCCTAGGTATTCCTTAAAGAGGTGGGGTTTCAGGTGTCTCCGGAAGGTGGTGATTGACTCCGCTGTCCTGGCGTCGTGAGGGAGTTTGTTCCACCATTGGGGGGCCAGAGCAGCGAACAGTTTTGACTGGGCTGAGCGGGAACTGTACTTCCTCAGTGGTAGGGAGGCGAGCAGGCCAGAGGTGGATGAACGCAGTGCCCTTGTTTGGGTGTAGGGCCTGATCAGAGCCTGGAGGTACTGAGGTGCCGTTCCCCTCACAGCTCCGTAGGCAAGCACCATGGTCTTGTAGCGGATGCGAGCTTCAACTGGAAGCCAGTGGAGAGAGCGGAGGAGCGGGGTGACGTGAGAGAACATGGGAAGGTTGAACACCAGACGGGCTGCGGCGTTCTGGATGAGTTGTAGGGGTTTAATGGCACAGGCAGGGAGCCCAGCCAACAGCGAGTTGCAGTAATCCAGACGGGAGATGACAAGTGCCTGGATTAGGACCTGCGCCGCTTCCTGTGTGAGGCAGGGTCGTACTCTGCGGATGTTGTAGAGCATGAACCTACAGGAACGGGCCACCGCCTTGATGTTGGTTGAGAACGACAGGGTGTTGTCCAGGATCACGCCAAGGTTCTTAGCGCTCTGGGAGGAGGACACAATGGAGTTGTCAACCGTGATGGCGAGATCATGGAACGGGCAGTCCTTCCCCGGGAGGAAGAGCAGCTCCGTCTTGCCGAGGTTCAGCTTGAGGTGGTGATCCGTCATCCACACTGATATGTCTGCCAGACATGCAGAGATGCGATTCGCCACCTGGTCATCAGAAGGGGGAAAGGAGAAGATTAGTTGTGTGTCGTCTGCATAGCAATGATAGGAGAGACCATGTGAGGTTATGACAGAGCCAAGTGACTTGGTGTATAGCGAGAATAGGAGAGGGCCTAGAACAGAGCCCTGGGGGACACCAGTGGTGAGAGCACGTGGTGAGGAGACAGATTCTCGCCACGCCACCTGGTAGGAGCGACCTGTCAGGTAGGACGCAATCCAAGCGTGGGCCGCGCCGGAGATGCCCAACTCGGAGAGGGTGGAGAGGAGGATCTGATGGTTCACAGTATCGAAGGCAGCCGATAGGTCTAGAAGGATGAGAGCAGAGGAGAGAGAGTTAGCTTTAGCAGTGCGGAGCGCCTCCGTGATACAGAGAAGAGCAGTCTCAGTTGAATGACTAGTCTTGAAACCTGACTGATTTGGATCAAGAAGGTCATTCTGAGAGAGATAGCGGGAGAGCTGGCCAAGGACGGCACGTTCAAGAGTTTTGGAGAGAAAAGAAAGAAGGGATACTGGTCTGTAGTTGTTGACATCGGAGGGATCGAGTGTAGGTTTTTTCAGAAGGGGTGCAACTCTCGCTCTCTTGAAGACGGGATGTTGTCAAAAAGTTGCCAAACAGCCCGCCCAGCGAAGGAAAGGCTCCCTGTGTAAAAAAATACTAGATTTCCTGTAGGTTTTTAAGATTTTCACTCTCAAAATCACACTTTTTTTTAAATAGAAAAAAAATGTGATGCTTTCAGATTACAACAATGCTTAAACCACATCAATCTGATTGGGTGGGACTGTCAGGGCCTGGCTCCCCAGTGGGTGGGCCTCTGTCCACTCAGGTCCATCCATGTCTACGCCCCTGATGGAAACAGGGCATGATGACAATTGCGCATCACAGATAGCCTACTAACCAACATTTCACAAATTACCTATTAACCAACACTTCGGACTAAAGCTTTTCAATTCTTAGGTTGCATGCCCATTGTTGCCTTAGTTAGCATTTACTGGTAGATACAGTTGAAGTCGGAAGTTTACATACAGTTAGGTACATACAATGTTTGACATTGTGTTTGACATGTTTGACATTTTTCAACACTCAAGAGTTTGTGTAGCTTGTGTGCAAATGTGTTCCTTCGGTTAAGTTCAACGTTAGGTCTGTAGTTTTTCCATTTAACCTTCAAAGCACTGTGTGCGCGTGTGTGTGTAATAAGAGAGTTCTCTTGTCTCTGTTGGTGTTGTAGGCTTTGAGTCACAGAGGTAACAGCATGTGTCTGGTTTCAAAGACTGACCTTGTCTCTCTCCAGAACAAACATCTATAATGCAGAACCGCCTCAGCTTGCTTAGGTGACCACGATTTGATATAGGAAGCACTCACTAGGCTAATGACAAACCTGGCAAATAATAGCCTAATTTGTTCTGATCTGAACCTAAACTGGGCTGGCCGCAACATGGTATCATAGGAAAACGTCATTCTGTGAAGTTTTTGCGAAAAGAAAACAACAGATGATGTTTATGTCAATACATTGTAGTAAATGGGAAAAGAAGAGTGTCAACCTTCTCTCTTTCTTTCTCTCTCTCTGTCTCTCTCTCCCTCTCCATTCTCTCACTTTCTTTGCCTACCTCTGTCTTTCTACCTCCTCTTTATCCCCCCTTCACTTCTATCTCCATCCCCCTTCTTTTACCCCCTCCACTCTCCCCCCCTCTCTCCTATTTTCCTCTCCTCTTTTTCCCTATCCCCCTGTCGCTTTCTCTCTCCCTCCTCTCTTCTCCCCTCCCTCCGTCAATCTCCCCCCTCTCTCCCCTTCTCTCTCTCCCTCCTTCTTTCCACCCCTTCCCCTTCCTTTGATCTCTCTCTCCTCTCCCACCTCCACAGACTGGATATTGACATATAGAAGTCAATACATTGCATTGAATGCAATAAGTGTCAAGGATATTGACTGATAGGATTGCATCAGGATTGCATAAATCAATACATTGCATTCAAGGCCAAAAAAGTTGGTGATAAAGCTGCAATAGGTAAATTGGTGAAAGACTCAGACAGACAGACAGACACTGACCTCTGTGACAGCCTCCTGGCCAGAAAACTATCTACCAACAGGTGCAACAGTCTGACACTTCATCTGACCCCCTCTCCCCCCAGCACAGCCGGCCCTAGCTTTTTGGGGACCCTATGTCCGATTTGGTGGACCCCTTGACGGCAGAGAGAATATTTTTTTGTTGTTGTACATTTCCTGCAATTCTTTCCATTTTACCTTGAGGCATAGGGAAAATGTTGTGGTTTTAAAGCAAATTGGGGGGTTGAGGACCCCCTAGCGGCCGGGGGCCCTAAGCGACCCCTTATATTGCTTAAGCCCAGGGCCGGCCCTGCCCCCCAGGACTGCCTGACTCACCACCTGAGAACAGACTTAATGCCTTCTCCCTTGTCAAGGAAACCACCATCACTGAACTATTTTCTAAATTCAAAACCACAACCTGCTCCGTTGACCCCATGCCCACTGCCATAGTTAAGGCATGCCTCCCTGTTCTCTGCCCCCTGGTGGTCACGATTGTAAATGCATCCCTCACATCTGACCCTGTTCCTACTCCATGGAAAACAGCGGCTATCTCCCATTCTGAAGAAATAGGGCCTGGACCCTGAGCTCCTCACCAACTACAGACCAAACTCAACCCCCTCCCTTCCTCACTAAAGTGGTAGCATCACAAATCCAACAACACATCACCTCTCATGAACTTTTCAAATCGCTCCAGACGGGCTATGCATAGCACTGAAACTGCCTTGGTAAAGGTAGTGAACGACCTCTGTGCTGCTGATGCTGGAAACATTGCCATCCTCATCATCTTGGACATGTCTGCAGCATTTGACACTGTCATTTTTCAATCATGCTGGGTAGGCTACTCCGGTTTTGGCGAATGTGCTTAATATTAGCAGCTGAGAAATAAATATAGTAGCAGCTGGGATCCTCCTCTTTTTAGTGGAACCATTAAAACTGCTTTCACACGGGATTGCGTATAGAAATGTCTGTGCTTATAAGAACATGTATTTCACTCCATGCATTAACCACTGTTTGAGGAGCAGTCTCTCGCTACACGACAGTTGATATTCTGCCCAAACTCTGTATGCCACGGGCTCTCCAACCCTGTTCCGAAAGCTACCCAATGCTTAATTTGGGAAAACAAGTGAAATCTGTTTGGGAACATCGATAGTAACATGTTTTCACAACAAAATATATTTCATGAATTAAACTGTTGACAGCCCTTCTCTCTGCAAACTGGAGAAAGGAATGAAGGAGGAGGAGATGGAAACGCAAGGTGGTGAGATATTCTGTAGCTAAAGGTAATGTCAGCCCATTCATTATGAAAATATAAAGAATGCCCCATTACTAGGCTATTCAAAATGAAATACAAATTCACTATAATTGTAGGTTATAACTATACTCTGCAAGCCGCCCTGCACAGTCAATGAACTAACAGCATCGCCTAGGCCTATAGGCCTACGTTCTATACCAGACTCATGGATAGAAAGTTTGGAGTGTAGCATAAGGTAACCAGTCCATCCAGTATGCATAATAATACAGTCCCCACTTATAGACGATTAATAGAGTTTGTTTAATTTAGGAGATTAGGCTAGACCAATTATGTACCAAAGTGCATTTCTGATGCGTCAGCGTCGTTCATGTACCGAGTGCATAGGAGGAGATTACCGTGACTCAATGGTCATGTGGAATTTGTGGTTATGACTCATGACTGCCGGTAATACGGTCACTGCAACAGCCCTAATTTCAATTTAATTGACCACCAGAGCAACAACACAAGTTATATAATCTGTGAGAAAGTACACACATACCTACAATGCAACATTTTCTGTCCTTTCAGCTCCATGGACAGCACAATGGACAGCCACAGGCATCAAACAGAGGAAAAATTAGGCTACTATACTGAACAGAAATATAAATGCATGTAGAATATTGGTCCCATGTTTCATGAGCTGAAATAAAAGATCCCAGAAATTTTCCAGATGCACAAAAAATGTTATGCAGAAATGTGTTAGTGAGCATTTCAACTTTGCCAAGATAATCCATCTACCTGACAGGTGTGGCATATCAAGAAGCTGATTAAACAGCCAAGTCTACGACCATAAGGCTCCTTAACAGCGTCTACCCCCAAGCCATAAGACTGCTGAACAATTAATCAAATGGCCACCCGGACTATTTACATTGACAACCCCCCCAAACTTTACCCCCTGTATATAGCCTTTTTATTGTTATGTAATTTTCTTGTGTTACTTTTTGATGTTATTTTATTTTTTAACTTATATTTTCTTAACTCTATTTCTTGAACTGTATTGTTGATTTAAGGGCTTGTAAGTAAGCATTTCACGGTAAGGTCTACCTACACCTGTTGTATTCAGTGCATGTGACAAATACAATCAGCGTAATTCCGTTACCGTGAAATTCCCCTTAGGCTATGTTCTGATTAGTTGTGTTGGTGGCATTGGAATTGCTGCCTCACATCTTTCATGGCAGTTTTTTAATAGTCATTAATTTGATACTTTGTCTCTGATGATGGAACACACACACACTGGGGCTAATCTTGCCATGTGGGTCCTAAATAAAGTAAAGATTGGTTTTGCTCCTCTCAACCAAAGGCATGTTGTTTTGTTCTTTTATTACTGCAGGGGTTGTCTAGAGGCACCACTGCTCCTGGACGTCTCAGCTGTGTGAATTTATTCTACTCTGTGACATGAGAGGGAACGAAACACACAGCAGCACTTTCGTATGTCGATAGGGACGTTGCAGAGTTGGCTGGTAGGTTACATATCCTTAATTCCTTCTCTACCCCTTGGCAACCCCCTGGTCATCCCCTTAACTCCACTCTAACAGACTCGCAGCGTCACACTGTGAGTCACTCTTCTCGTGTTAATATGAGATCCCTCTGAAGTTTGGGCTCTGATTACTTACACACTCCTGTCCCGCTGGCACTGTAATTACTGGGGTTGAGTGTGTTGGGAACATACTTGGAGGTGGGCAGAGCAAGGGTTAGACCCGTAGTAACAGGTTGAAGAAGGCAGAGACATTGTCAGGATGAATTTACACACACATACACACACTCATTTGTCCTTAGATGGCCCTGCTCACACACTCATTTATATGTAGCCAAGCTGTTATGTGGACATGATCAGATATCCTTAAAAAGCTTTCCATTGCTCAATCTTTGGAATTGAGATTGGTGGAGAAACACACATGATATCATTGTATGCAGATGACATTTGACCTCATCTAAACCAGAACATTCTCTATCAATTATTTTTCAACTGTTGGACACATGGTGCTGTATCAGGATTCAAAGTGAATGACTAATTATGACTTTTCAAGCTTGGAAAGTAGATTTCAGTGGAAATGGACAAAGACGCATATGAAATACCTGGGTGTGTTGATACTGTTAGGAATTGAAAACTGGTCACGGTGTGGAGAAATGCTCGACGCAAAATATAAGGCGAACAACTTCTATATTTCAAGGTTTAATAGACATAGACAAACATAGAAAGATATATGCATATGGGAAGACGGACACGTTCCTCTAAGCGGTTCGCAGCAAATCTCTCCCCTTCTAGCGGGGATTGCAGACCTAAATACTCCTCTTATCTGTTTGTTGTCTCATCCTTCCCTGGGTCAAAACATTAAATCAAGGCTGAGACCTAGGGAATTAATAGACTATACATTTGAAACATCTTAATTGCTTAAGGACACACATGGCCGATTTTATGGCTCAAGGGCCTAGATATCAGTTACTAAGACCTGCTTTATGGTGACCTCTGGCCTTAGAGGTCACCATACCTCCATACCTGGAGGCCAAATTCCAATAGGGAATAATCATCCGAATATAGGCCTATAAAATCAACTACTCTCCTTTAATAGATAAGATTGAATCCGATGTTTAGAGATGGAGATCTCTCCCTATTTCTATGTTAGGTAGAGTCAACATAATCCAAATGAATATACTACCAAAACTCAAGTCTTGTACACTCTTGTGCACTGACTACTAGTGATGGACAGATTGTTTGATGAGACAAAAGCTGTAATAGAGTGGAGGGATTCTCTTTAGGCTAGATGGGCCTATTCTAGGACGGTGTGGATCATACTAAATCAGAACTGACAACGGAGCCATATTGGATATTCTCTAAAGTACACATATTCACTCTTCTGCCAGCACAGGAGGGGGGGTTTCCCTGCCCCCTGAGAGTGAGAGGAGAGAGGAGACTGGGGAGACTAAAAGCCCTTCTGGAGGGACACCATGGCTTTATTTGTGCACCATCAAACCTAAGACGAGGAGTGACACTGCCAGGAAAAGTAATACCTCCCCCAGTCCAACTGCCTGTGTGTGACCTATGAAGTGCCATCGTGCCCTTCGTTGGTCACACACAGTCAGTCATTTGGTCACTGTCATGGAAAGTGTGTGTTGGTGTCTTGTCAAGTGCATGAAGCATATATATAGCCTAACTTTTGCTCTTTTGTTTTCCTGGCCTGCAGCTCTTAGCCTAGTTGTTGAGAAGCATGGTTTGCTACAGTAAGTGGCACAACCATGAAGAGACTGTTGTGCCAGGGAAGTCGGTTAGATTGAGTGAATGGGAGAGAGAGGGAGGGTGGGATGTAGGCCCTGGTATTTGTCCTTGAGAGGGCACAGAGAATGGCTCCGTTTCGCAGTAACAGCCGAGTCGTTGCAGACTTCTTTGTAAGGTAGAGTGTAGGGCTGTGAAGGTCATGGACTTTTCAATGACGGTAATTGGCCTGCCAAATGACCGTGGTCACCGTAGTAACTGTTAGAGTAATAACTTTTACGCACATTATCTTGTGCTTCTGACTGCATGTGCTACCATTGAAATATAATAATACATTTTATTTCTGTGTGCTGCTGCATTTTGGGGCTGTTACCAAGGCAACTGAAGACTTGTTTGTTTGAGCAACAAAGTTTCATAATGTTGTTAAGAGTCCATGTCAGAAATGGACTCAACCACACGAATGCCCGGCCGTCACATCTTTAGTCAGCTGTTCGTTACACACACACACAAAAAAAACTGGTTATGATGGTGCCAACTACATTTGTCCCTCTACCCCACCCTACCGTACCCTACTCTACCTTTTCTCCCTCTGGTGCCCTAATACTCTAATTCAAATCTGACACACTTTTGTTGAACTATTATATTGAACCTGGGATCTCATTTTCAATGGGTTTTTATAACATACATTGGGCTAGCACAGTGGCTGGGTTAGTGTGTCTTTCTCTCTCTCGCTCCACTTCTTCCATTTTGCTATGGCAGGGCCAGGCTGATCCCTCCTGTTCTCTCCAGCTGGGGATCGCGTGCAGCAGAACACCCAGAGAATTAGTTCCCATCGTTACTTTGGATGTGATTTGTTTTTTTTGCTGATGGTGTGTGCGTGTGTGTGTGTGTGTGTGTGTGTGTGTGTGTGTGTGTGTGTGTGTGTGTGTGTGTGTGTGTGTGTGTGTGTGTGTGTGTGTGTGGAACACACTGTTCCTGTTGCCACTGGGCACACTGAGCAAGTGTTGTCTAAGTTGACATCTGGGACGGGCAGCATGTGCGGTCAGGGGTCAGGGGTCAGGAGGACTCTGGAGGAAAGCAACCCAGGCTGCTTCAGGCAGAGACATAGACACTGTGAGGGAGTTCTCTCTCTCGCTCTCTGTACAGCTGAGCAGGCATTAGGTGTGGTTTGGAGTTTTCCTTGTTTTGGTGACTATAAATAGAAGGCAGTTTTGTTTGGGAGTGGCCTGTTGAAGAGCATTAAGGGATTTGGGGCATCAAGGGGAGTTTGTCTCAGATTGCGCAAGCAGGGAAGTACAAGTAGTGATGTAGGATTGTAAAGGGGTTAAATGGGGACAGAGGGGTTGGATTGAGTGGGAGCGTGATAATGGTAGAAAGAAAAGCCTAGAAATTACTGGACCTACTCTTCACGCTCTCATCATCAGTCTGACACACTCCCATGCTGACCATATTCCAGCTCCCCACTCATTGGCATAGACCTTATTTTCTCGATTAGTTTTCGATGTGGAACTGTCTGTGCAAAATGCACATCTCCTAGCTGTTCTGATCTGAATCTGTTGCCTAGTCTACTTGTAGTATGTTGTTTGCTTTGCACATATTTTCACATTCTGTGTGTCTTCTCTATGTATTTATCTGTAGTTGTTGAGCTGCCTGTAAGCAGGTTGTTTCTGTGTGTGTGTGTGTGTGTGTGTGTGTGTGTGTGTGTGTGTGTGTGTGTGTGTGTGTGTGTGTGTGTGTGTGTGTGTGTGTGTGTGTGTGTGTGTGTGTGTGTGTGTGTGTGTGTGTGTGTGTGTGTGTGTGTGTGTGTGTGTACCGAATGTGTGTGTCAGATCACGGTGTTGTGTGGCTCAGGCTGCAGTACTTTTCCATTGTGCTCTGCTTTGTCACTATCTCCGCTGTGGGTCTCAGGTGTAGCCTATTCATTGGACCAGGCCCAGGTTCCCCATCAGCACCCACTCAGGGGTCATCATCGGACCAGTCACCCAATCCACTTTCTGGCTAGCTCACCTCAGCAGCCAGCCAGACAGACACCCTGTCTGTATTCTTTCAATCCATCACAGACACTGCTCTTCCTTTCTACAGCACTCTATACAGAATGCCCAAGCAGTCTCACATGAAAAATACTATAGGGTATACTATGTTTGAAATACTATAGTATTCACTGTAGTGTTTTTGCAGACTGACAGTGAATACTGTAGTATTCTATAGTATAAACTATAGTATAAATGATGTAGTTAAAATAGCAGTATATACTATAGTATTTACTGTAGTGTCTTTGCTGTCTGTAGTATTTACTGTAGTATTTTTGGGGACATACTGTATTATTTACTGACGTGTTTTTTTGTGTGCATAATACTGTAGTATTTGCTATAGTATTCTACAGTATACTACACAATTCTATACTAAGCACTGCATACACACGATCGAGGGATACTACAGTGTATAGTATTCTACAGTATGCTACAGTTTACTACAGAATTCTGTTGTAAGTACTGTAGTATTCTATAGTAAACTGTAGTATTTTATTATGTGGGGTAGCATGAGTGGAGAGGATAGGAACAGAGAGAGGGTGATAGTGATTCAGCATGCAGATGGAAATAGTTTTGGGCGGGGGGTACATTAGAGGACAGGTAGGAGTTTCTCTGTGATCTGCAGACACGCGTCACATTCTCCCTCACGTGCACACAAGCACTGCAGAGCCATGGGACAAATTGTTGGTCATGACACCAAAATACACTGTGCTACTGCCCAAATAACTATCCACTGCCTGCATCATACTTATTTTAAAAACACACACACACACTACACTTATTATGCACTTCTCACTGATTATTATCAACATGAACTTGCAGGAACCTAATAGACCCCGCCCCCTACATCAGACCACCAATGACAACTGCTGCTTCTCAATATTCTATTCAACTGTCAGAAGTCTGGCTACTTTTAGTTGTGTCGTTGTGTGTGTGCGTGTCTGTGCGTGTAGGATCTTAATTTACAGTAAGTATTACGTTTCCAGGGTGAGACAGCAGATTCCAGCCCTCAGTCACCCTGTAAAGATCAAATATCCTATTTTAATAATGATCATATTTCCAAGTGAAACTTTAAAAGCCAATCTTGAGTTTCTCTCAAGTAGGCTGTCCAGACAAGTTGTCCACGTGAAACGCCCTCTCTCTCTCCCTCTCCCTCTCTCTCTCCCTCTCCCTCTCCCTCTCTCTCTCTCTCTCTCTCTCCCTCTCCCTCTCTCTCTCCCTCTCCCTCTCTCCAGAGAAGTAGACTAATCGCCCCTTTTTCCCTTTTTAAACCTTTCACTTCTCCATGTTGGTTTCCTTTGGTTTACCTGAGACTAGTCCTGTCACTATCTGTCATACAGAGCAGTCCGGTTCAGGTAGGTGGGTCGATAGGCTACTTGTACTGCTGCCTCTCCTTTTCTGGTCATGCACTAAGGACCCAACATGCATGCAGGATAATGTGAAGTGCATGTATTTATTGTGCATGGGCCTTAAGGAGAGACCATCCTGGGCTATGTGAATAGATGGGATGTTTTGGTCAGTGTTGGTGGCATTTCTTTGTTTGTGTCAGCGCTCAGGCCTCTCAGACTTTGTAATAGCATGTGTTTAGCTGCGTGACTGCTGATATTTAAGGTGAGAGGTGTATGATTGAGAGGGTTTATTTATTGTTGATGAGCCAAGACCAAAAGGCATGTGCACGTCTGGTCAGACGAGATCGTCACTCTGCTCTGGGTGAGAAAATCTCAGGAAGGCTCGTACACAGACAGACACACAGACAAACATAGGCCTACACGTACACCAACTTGACGAAACCTTTGAATAGCTATGCCCTGGTGTCAGGAAAGAGACACCTGGTTTAATCCTAATGGACTCCTTGACATTCTCAAAGTTCTCTTACACACCCACTTCCAGTCCACACACATTGTGCCTCTCCACAGAGGACGATCCTATTGACCTGCTGGCTCAGGCTATGCTGTGGATAAGGCCTTAATTTCCAAAGACGCTCTGAGGCTGAACATCCCTGGCCACTGTATGGAAATAGCATGATTCAACATTCAAACACAAACAAATCATCCTCCCATTTGACAGCTAGGCTAGATCCCTGTGATCTTGGCCTTGTTATGAACAGATTCTGCTCTCTGGGTTCCTGGACACTGACTGGACACAGGTAGTGGGGTGTTGAGCCAACACCCATTCACCCCTAGTGACAAAAGGCTCTGTCGCACACACACCATTGATCAGTGTGTTCAGGTGCTCTTCTTGAGTGAGAAATGTCCAAACCTTCAGAAAATGTCATCAACAAACTTGTGAGAAGGGCACTGATTTTCAGTACATTTTGGTCCTAGGACTGCTTCCAAAGAACAGTGAGGTGTATGTCCTCTATTCCAGATAGCCTTAGCTGAAGCCAGTAATGCTGCTCTCCTGGTTACCTGCAGTATATGACGTCAGGGTAGGAACAGGAAAAGGCTGTTGGACTGGAACCAGATGGGCTGGTCCAGGATGGGTGGGACTCCTCCTCAGTGACCTCATCACTGACACTCTGTCACAGTGTCACTGCTGTTACTTAACAAGGTCACAACCTGCATATCTGCCCCTCTGCTTTATTGTCCTGGTTGCACTGTGTTTGGCACTTCCTAATCAATCTGTGTCAGAGTGCTGAGTTACTCACCTACTGCAGTGGCTCAGATTAAAATACATTAACAGGGGCTTTGGATGGGCCCCAGGGAGGCTGGGACACTGGTTGAGATAAGGTTTCGGATGTGTTGTAGAAATCCAGGGTTGGGGTGAATTCCATTTAGATTCAGTCAATTTAGGGAGGGATTTTAAGTTCCTGCTTGCCTCCAGCCTTGGCATGATGCCCTCAGAAGTGAGTCAAATAGGTTGCCATCGCTTTTGGCAACTTGCCATCTCCAGAGTGAGTAAGATAATATTCCATCCATGCCGTGGACAGTTTTTAGAGGATGGATGCATCTGTGTGTGGTGTTTTTGAATGAGTGTGTGTGGACTGTAGCCAAGGTGATGCAGCTGTGTCAGGTAGGCTGAAGTGATCTAATGTCACACCTGTTGCACTCTGGTTTATGGACCTTTTACCTCTCACGTTAACTTTAGCGTCTGTGAGTGTGTGTAGCCCGTTCATGTTTCTAAGCGTGCACAGAGAATGTTGGTACTGTACATTCAAAAGATAAAGCATTCTGACCCTACTTAGTGTCATTAGCTAGATTTTCTGTGTTTCTATGTAAATATTATAAAATAAGTGTAACGGATGTGAAATGGCTAGCTAGTTAGTGGGTACGCGCTAGTAGCGTTTCAATCAGTTACGTCACTTGCTCTGAAACCTAGAAGTAGTGTTGCCCCTTGCTCTGCAAGGGCCGCGGCTTTTGTGGAGGGATGGGTAACGACGCTTCGTGGGTGTCAGTTGTTGATGTGTACAGAGGGTCCCTGGTTCGCGCCCGTGTTGGGGCGAGGGGACGCCATAAAGTTATACTGTTACATTGATGCTGTTGACCCGGATCACTGGTTGCTGCGGAAAAGGAGGAGGTTGAAAGGGGGGTGAGTGTAACGGATGTGAAATGGCTAGCTAGTTAGCGGGTACGCGCTAGTAGCGTTTCAATCAGTTACGTCACTTGCTTTGAAACCTAGAAGTAGTGTTGCCCCTTGCTCTGCAAGGGCTGCGGCTTTTGTGGAGCGATGGGTAACGACGCTTCGTGGGTGTCAGTTGTTGATGTGTGCAGAGGGTCCCTGGTTCGCGCCCGTGTTGGGGCGAGGGGACGCCATAAAGTTATACTGTTACATATGCACAAAAAATTCCACCAGAAATGAGTTTCCATCAAATAAACTCATTGCAGCTAAAATCCCGTCCATGATGACGTAGTGCACATAAAAATAACTTTTGTGCATACATTCCCATGTACCAAATATATTTTTTAAGTGAAATGGGTTTCCATCGCATTTTCAACTCTACTGATGGTTTTATCACAAAAACTGTTGTGTTATATAGCAAATGAGCCCACTCTGGTCCTTTCACGTGTGCTCTAGCCAACAGCTGGCAGATACAGTGCGGGTAGGCTACCTACATGATGAAATTATTGTTGATAACAGTGAGATTATTTTGATTAGTCAAATGGCAGCTAATTATCAATCATCATGTCACCAGAATAAGACCCTCGATATTTATTGTAAAGGAGCATCAAGCTCATCACCTTACACTTTCACCACCCTGTGAAGTTCATCATAACTTGCATGCTTTTCCAAGTTGTAGTGAGAGGACCACACAACATGTCATCACGTGACTTCACGTTTACTTTGATATGATGGTTATTATATCAGTATTTGTGCATAAAGGACTTTCCATCGCCATTCCTCGCATAATACATTTTACCGACACAGAAAGATCTCACCATGTCAAACATTGTTAAAATTGTACCGGCATTTCCTGTTTCCATCAGCCCGGTCGTGACTTTTTTCATGCGTCAGGTAATTAATCCGCATGAAATGGTGGAAACCTGGTTAGTGTGTAAATAGTGTGCATGTTTCGGATCTGAACTGATCTGTCTGTCTGGGGAATAGGCTGAAACTGAAGTGAGCAAGCTGAGCCTTTCTCCATGCACCAGCCCAGAGAGAGGGGAAAAGACAGGCCAGCAGAGGTGTTCTGTGTGTGTTTGTTTGTGTTTGTTGTGTGTGTGTGTCCTTGTGTACAGTCAGTCTGGGTTATTGTCATATTAGGGATGCCATAGACACCTACTAAACCTGTAGTCTATCGATTCCATTCTAAATCTCTTCTAAAGCACTTAAAAGATAGGCCTAACACAAATTCCTAGAGATATGCAAATAGCCTAGGATGTTGTTGTGGAGTCAAGCTCAGTCCTGCCTTCCTTTGCAGAGGGATGTGTGTGACTGTGATTGATGGGTGCATTTAGCCTACAGTGTTAACTTGCTTGTATGTGAGCAGCCCTAGGCTGCTCTCTAGGTTTACTACAGTAGCTCCTCTCCTGTCTGAAGTTACTCAGCACCTGCATATTAGCTCCCTTCCAGTTCCTCCTCTGCTCTGCTCTGCCCAATTTGCCTGTGCCCCTGGCCTAGGGCCAGCCCTAACCTTTTGGGGGCCCTATGAGAGATTTGGTTGGAGGGCCTCCCACCTCGCAGGCAAAACATTTTAGCGTCTCCTCTCTTTATGTCGGAGAGAAAAATGTACTTTTTAAATTCTACACATTTCCCATGGGGACATTCTTGCCTGTTTTAAAGCAAGTTTTCTTCTACACATTTTACCACGACTTATGCCATGTTAATATGATATCTGAGTGAGAATGATTAACATTTTACATTCACATTTTAGTCATTTAGCAGACGCTCTTATCCAGAGTGACTTACAATTAGGACATTCCTTAAGATAGGTGGGACAACCATATATCTCAGTCAAAGTTTATTTTTCTTCAATAAAGTAGTTATCAGCAAAGTCAGTGCTAGTAGCTAGTGCTAGGGGGGGAAGTCAAGTGAGTGTTAATTCACGAAAGCCAATTTGATATTTTGGAGGGGGGGATTATTTTAGATTTCAGATGTAGGACTCTGCTGTCCTAGCTTCAGGGGTAAGCTGATTCCGCCACTGGGGTGCCAGGACAGAAAAGAGCTTTGACTAGGCTGAGCGGGAGCTGCCCCCCCATAGGGGTGGGAGGGCCAAGACACCAGTGGTGGCAGAACGGAGTAGTCAGGTTGGGAGTGTAGGGTTTGAGCATAGCCTGAAGGTAGGGCGGGACAGTTCCTCTTGCTGCTCTGTAGGGAAGTACCATGGTAGTGTAGTGGATGTGAGCTAGCCAGTGGAGTGTGCAGAGTAGTGGGGTGACACGGGAGAACTTGGAAGGTTGAACATAAGGCGGGCTGCGGCAAGCGGGGAGCCCAGCCAACAGCAAGTTGCAGCAGTCCAGAAGGGCTATGACAGGTGCCTGGATTAGGACCTGTACCGCTTCCTGTGTGAGGTAGGGTCGTACTCTGCGGATGTTGTAGAGCAGTGGTCACCAACCAAACAGTTCTGTAAAAAAAACAACGAGAAAGGGGGTGGTAGGTGCACGTGATTCAGCAGCCGTAGCACCGGGAAGGCAACGCGTTCCCATTTTGAACCATTTTGTCTTAAGGTAGAACTCCGCCTACCCGGCAGGCCCAGAGAGAAAACAAGTGCACCTACGGGCCTACCGCCGGCCAATCAGATAGCTCAGATCACCACGTCGGCACAATTTCCTCGAGCCATAGACTGTAAAAAGAAGCCTTGGGCGCACAGCAAAGTTGATACTGTGAGATTTAAAAACTTTTAAAACCATGACTAGAGAGAGACTCAAAAAATACAGCAAGGCGCTGCTGTTTTTATGAGTAAGTTCATTGGTAAGTTGTTATTCAGCACTTTCAACACTTTGTTCAACACTTTTATAAGCCATAAAATGTGCATTCTCCCTACTTCCACTCACGCTACTGCAAGCACTGCAGCTGCAATGAATTTTGATCAACTTGCGTTGTTGTTATTATTAGCGGCTTGTCTCTTTTTTTATATTGAGTAATATTTAACTTTATCTCGACATGAAATGGTGCATGAGGCAGAAGTAATGCAACTGGAAGTCTGTGTCCCCTTTTCTCAGAGGAGGGAGGGAGAGTGGCGGGACAGTGACAGTCTTACCGCTGCTACAGTATCTCCCTCTCCCCAGTGGAGTAAAATAATAAAAAGCTAATTATTATGCTCATTCAGCTGTGCCTCACAAGTAATACAACAAATGATCTATTACCAGTGTGATTATGTACCTTATATTTTAAATATAATTTCAAAATAGTCTGAGAAGAACAACATTGGCCAGGCAATTCATTGCTACAGAACTATTTTTAGTAGATTCATGTTGCTTAAGTTTAAGTCATATAGAAATAAAAAATCTAAGAGGTAGATCTCGGCTTGCATTTTGACTGAAAGTGATCTTGACTCAGAAATGGTTGGTGAGCACTGTTGTAGAGCATGAACCTGCAGGAGTGAGACACTGCTTGGATATTTTCAGCGAACGTCAGGGTGTTGTCCAGGGTCACGCCAAGGTTATTTGCACTCTGGTAGGGTGACACTGTGGAGTTGTCAACCCTGATGCCAAGGTCTTGGAGCGGGCAGTTTTGGTATGGTCGTTTAAAAAACATTTCTTTAACGTTTCTTGAATGTTTTTTTGAGGTGGTGGGCCGACATCCGAGCTGAAATATCTTCCAGGCACGCAGAGATGCGTGTCGCCACCTGGGTGTCAGAAGGGGGGAAGGAGCAAAGTAGTAGCAATTAGGAGAAACCATATGATGGCGCCGAGGGGACTTGGTGTATAGAGAGAAGAGGAGAGGGCCTAGAACCGAGTCCTGAGGGACAGCGTTTCGTGAGAGTACTTGATGCAGACACAGATCCTCTCCAAGGCACCTGGTAGGAACTGCCTGCCAGGTAAGACACAATCCAATAGTGAGCAGAGCCTGCGACGACCAGCTCTGAGAGGCTGGAGAAGAGGATCTGATGGTTCACAATGTCTATGAGGATGAGGTCAGAGGAGAGAGAGTCAGCTTTGGCAGAGCCTCCATGACACAGAGGAGAGCCGTCTTGGTTCAGTGACCCGTATTGAAGCATGACTGGTTAGGGTCAAGAAGATCATTCTGAAAGGGATAGCGAGAGAGTTGGTCAGAGACAGCACACTCAAGTGTTTTGGAAAGAAAAGAAAGAAGAGATACCGGTCTGTAGTTTTTGATGTCAGAAGGGTTGATTGTTGGTTTCTTGAGGAGGGGAGCGACTCTGGCAGTTTTGAAGTCAGAGGGAACGCAGCCGGTGGTCAGAATGAGTTGATGAGGGAAGTGAAGAATGGGAGAGGGTCTCCAGAGATGGTCTGAAGAAGGGAGGAAGGGATGGGGTCGAGTGGGCAGGTTGTTGGGCGGACGGACCTCACTAGTCGCAGGATTCTATCTGGATAGAGAGGGGAGAAAGAGGTCAATGGGTAGGGGAGTTGTGTGGGTGGATGTTGTCAACTTTCTTTTCAAAGTGAGGAGCGAGGTGGTGGAGGTTTAAGGAGCGAGTAGAAGTTGGAAAATAGTTTACTAGGTTTTAGGCAGAATCTTGACATTTAGAGTGATAGAAAGTGGCTTTAGCAGCGGATATAGAGGAAGAGAAGGTAGAGAGGAGGAAGTGAAAGGATGATAGGTCCTCCATAAATGTAGTTTTCCTCCATTTTCAGCTGCCCGCAGCCCTGTTCTGTAAGCTCACAATGAGTCACTCAGCCGCGGAGCAGGAGGGGAGGGCAGAGCCTTCCGGGAGGAAAGGGGACAGTGCGAGTCATGGGATGCGGAAAGGGAGGAGAGTAGGGTCGAGGAGGCAGAATCAGGAGACAGAAGGGAGAAGGAGAAGGAGAGATAATAGAAGAGAGTAGTGGGAGAGAGAGAGCGAAGACAGCGAAGACTGAGATGACGCATGACCATTGTGTAGGGTCTGAGTGGGTAGGGTTGGAGGAGAGTGAGACAGAAAAGGAAACAAAGTAGTAGACCTGGAGGGGGGTTGCAGCGAGATTAGTAGGTGAACAGCCTCTTGTAAAGATGAGGTCAAGCCTTTTGCCTGCCTTGTGAGTGGGAGGGGACTGGGAAATGGGGAAGTCAAAAGAGGCAAGGAGGGGAAAGCAAGAGGTGGAAAGAAATTAATCGAAGGCAGACGTCGGGAGGTTGAAGTCGGCCAGTACGATGAGCAGTGGGCCATCATCAGGAAATGAGCTTATCAAGGTGTCAAGCTCATTGAGGAACTCTCTAAAGACACCTGGTGGGCGATAGATGGCAACAATGTTAAGCTTGTGACAGTATGGAATTCAAATGAGGAGATGGACTTGTGATTGAGGGAGAAAAGAGAAAATCTCCACTTAGGAGAAATGAGAAGCTCTGTGCCACCAGCAAAACGGGGGCCCCCTGGAGGTCAAGGTCCCTGTACACGTGCCCGTCGGTATTCAGCCATGATTAGTACAAGTTTAGCTGGCTAGCTACTAGACTAATTGACCAATCAAAAACTTGTTAGCTGTCATGGCTAATTGAGTGACTGACATAACAAGAGGAAAACTGCTGATGCACAACCAAATTTCGAAATTGCAGCTGGTGTATTCTACTCTTCTTACTCTCAACAGTAAGTTGAGACCCAGACTGAGTTCGCTTATGTATCTAATGCCTGGAACTGACCTTGCCCTGGCATGACGTGGGCATGAAACAAACCTTACCCACCTTTCACCCACCGCATGCTATACTGCCCCACCACTCCTGGGGATATTTCCCTCAAAAATGGGTCCATTGTTGTAGCACTGCCTAAAGTCTTGCAAGTCTCTCAAGTTCAGGCCAAAGTGCACTTCTCTTCAGTGCTGGCAATAACTATTATTGTGAGAATGTTATTTGCCAGGAAGTCAGACATATCCAATTTGTAAGTCGCTCTGGATAAGAGCGTCTGCTAAATGACTTAAATGTAAATGTAAATGATTATTGGCAAGACGTGTCATTTGGGACTGTGTCTGACATCTCTGTGTGTGCGTTTTATGGAGATGTGTGGAGGTGAAAAGGACTGTCCCGCTGCTCTTATTGGTTCTCAGCCTATGGCCTGGTCTGTCAGGGGATCTCTGTGTCTCTGTGTCCCTCTGGCACATACTTCAGGAACACGCTGTTTAATGCTCTACCCACCTCACTAACGGCCAACAACCTTGCTTTACTGCTCTATAGCAAGGTTACAGGCCCCTCTCTCTTCCTCTCTGACATTCCTGTGCCCCTCCCTAAAGTCGTAGAAGTGTCTGCAAAGTTTAGGCCAAAGTCAGCATGTCTTCTGGCAATAGGCTACCATTGGCATGGATATTGACCAATGTTCAGGTCAGAGATGAATGGTCAAGACATGGCCAGAGTGTCAGACGTATTGCTATATCAGTGTTGGGTAATGCGTGTGTCTGAGGCAGTGGGTGTGTGGTGCCAATGAGGGTGGCAAGGAGTTAATGCCTACCTGATAGTCCCTTTGTGCCCTGTGGCGTCAGCCTCTGTTTGTCTGTGTGTTTTAGTTCCTTTTCTTTCTTCCTGTGGCCCATTTCCTCCCTGGAGTGTTCCAGGAGGCTGGGTTAGAGAGATTTGGGGATTGCTGCTGCTGCCTGTGGTCTCAGGAGAACAAGCCAGTGTAAATCTTCTCCTCTGCCACTGGGCCAGACACACACACACACACACGCACACTCCCTACCTGTCCTGTAGTGACTGGCCATTCTGTGAATGAGGAGTTGGTATGTTCTCCCTTTGTGGTAGCCTACGCTAATCTGTTTCAAGAAGGGAAGGATTACAGTCCGCATTTTGCAGCTCAGGAAACACAAGAACCCCATCTCCTCTCTTTCTGTTGCTCCCTTTCTATCCACGGACTCTTTCTGCTGTACAGGGCCCCCAGTTAGCATGTTATGCCTAGCTAGTAGCTGAGGCAATGTTGACAGTTTATCTGCAGAGTAAACTGGACGAGAACAACACTGTTTTATTCCATGTTCTATTTTGCCCTCAAGACTACCTTCACCTTAACGGATACCGTTATTTACATCATACCAGACCGCTGTTTGTTCCATAATCAACATTCTGTTGCTCTCAAGGTTATTTCTCTGATTGAAAACTCATTGTTACTGTGTTTACGAGTGTGTTTGTGGCATTCTGTCTTTGCGAATGTCAAATGGCAGTAGCCAATATGTGGGCACTGGTTCTGCATTATTTTATCACCAGTCTCACCCTCTCAGTTGTTGGTCTGAATGAGGAAATGCAGTTTGTTGTGTGAGGTTGTTAAGGTTAAAACACGTCTGTTACACAGAGAGAAATAGCTGAGTTCAGTTCAGCTCATCCCTCCTCAGACTCTGTTTTTCTGCTTCTTTCCTTTTTTCTCTCTCCCCTCCCCAAGCCCCCTCCATCCCTCTTTGTTTGCACGCTCTCTTCCCTCGAAGGGTTACCACCCAACAACCTGCTCCTGCTTGTGATTGGTGGAAGTGGGCTGAGTGGGCGGGTCTGTGTTTGTGCTTGTGAGAGTTACCAGTCAGAGCAAGTGCAGGCTGTCAGTGTCAGGAGGGTTTCAGTGGAGTCAGGCAGACCAGACTCTGGAAAGCAGAAGCAGCTGTGCAAACCTTCCTTTTAACCTCAGGACACAAAGGACTGTCTGTTCCTACACATCTCTGCCACCTACTTTCTAAGGCCAGGAGGAAAAAAGGGATTTAAGATCAACAAACGCCGAGATGATATTTCTCTCTCTTCCTACTTCCCTCTTTGTTTTTGTCTTGCAAAATCCCTCCTGCACAGAGGAGAGATAATCACAGCCTCCTCTGAGGGAACCAAAGAAAAGGAGGGATCAAAATAAATGACAACAACATCATCATACCCAGCGGCCTGCGTGTGGTTGTCCGACTGTCCCGTTGCGGCCCTGCTGCACTGTCCCCCTGAGGAGGGAGACTAATGCATGTGGCGTCGCAGTACTCAGGGTCAGTGGAGGATGAGTCCGGTCATGGAGGCTCAGACCATGCAGGCCAAGCAGCAGCAGACGCAGCAGCTACAACACTATCTGGAGAAAGGGGTCCCGCTTGAGCCCTTCATGCACCAGGTGGGGGGCCACTGCTGCGTGCTGCGTTTCGGGGAGCAGACTATCTGCAAGCCCCTCATCCCCCGAGAGCACCAGTTCTACAAGAGCCTACCCAGCGCCATGAGGAAGTTCACCCCCCAGTACAGAGGTAAGAGACTACCCCGGAAGACACATTTCAGTTGAATGCATCCCCCTTTCCTTTTCCTAACCCCAACCTCCACCGCATCCATCTACTGTGTGACTGGGCTAATGTTGTGCTGCTGTGTTCTCTCTCTTTTTCCATATTCCATCCTCTCTCTCACTATCTCTTGATTGGTATGGAAGGCGGTTGGAAAAGAGGGCAGGTGCATGCATTTCTTTCTATGCAATTTTCATTATTCACAGTCCATGTAAGCCCACGGTTTTAGGGTGTTTTCAGGAAGTCTGACTGTGCCCCTCCACAGAAGGATCAGGTGGGTTTTGTAAATTCTCCAAGGCCCAGGGTAGGACTTTGCAGGCCAGCCAGGATGCTGTGTGGTAGCAGGTGCTATTGGACCTGGCCACAGGAGGGCGCTGTAGCATTGGAGCACCACCAGGGTGTCCTGCCCTGCCCCTTTGTGCAGTCACACAGAAACAGGTTGGAGCTGTGTTTCTCTGCCCAGAGAGCATGCAGAGCAGGTAGAATGTAGTATAGTATGCATTAACTGAAGACAGGTTTAGTTGCACACACACAC
The DNA here is from genome assembly GCF_045679555.1 of Salvelinus alpinus. NCBI lineage: Eukaryota > Metazoa > Chordata > Actinopteri > Salmoniformes > Salmonidae > Salvelinus > Salvelinus alpinus. Next base: position 16,570,799 of record NC_092097.1, read on the forward strand.
AAATATGCATTCTAACAGGAGAGGGGTGAATCTGTCATACCATGACATCAGTATCTAAGGCTTGAGATTCAGAATGCAGTGTGGACCTGCAGGGTCCTAAAGTCCTCCGAATCTGGTTAACTCTCCCCTTCGACCACAAGTGCTGCGTCTCCCCTCCACTGTCTAGCCCTTTAACAGTGGGTTATCTAACACTGTGTTATGGTTCACTGCAGCTGTTTGTCTTTAGTCCCTGACAGACAAGTGAAAGGTGAACCTGTGTGTGTACACAAGGAAGAGGAGATCCAATTCATCCCAGTCTGTATCTCCCTTTTCTATCTTCAATCTTCCCTTTGAGCTACAGTACCTTTCCATGTTAATATTTGCAGCTGTTGTGTCCTATACATCCCCACAGAGAGGTGGGGTGGCTGGGTGAGAGAAGTGGGATGATTCTGGATAGGGTAGGGTGGGGCATGACTCATGAGAGAGGGGGGTTAGAATGATGCACTTGCGGGATGGGTAGAATGGCGTGAGAGATTGAGTGGCTGAAATAGGCTTTCACTTCATCCATCTGGTCCATCTACAGAGACTGCAAACTGTGCATGCTGCTGTTCTGTTCTCTTATTGCACAAGTTGTAGTAAGGCAATATGCATAGGTTTACATGATTTGTGTTTGTTGGTACTCTATGGTGTGTTTAAGATGTTTTTAAAAATGTTGCTCTGTCGTCTACTGTTTAATAATATTACTGCTATAATGGTTTGATAAACCAGTTTAAATCAATTCAAATCAATAGCATTTTTGATTGCATCTGCTCGAGCTTTGGTGGTTTGTGTTCGGAGTGACTTTCCTTTTCTGCATGATTGATAGTATAATATTGGGAGTGTGTGTGTGTTTACACAACAGCATACTGTACACAAATATAAACAAGATTTCCAGATAGACACAGCCTCAATTTGATTCCCCCAAGCCCCATATCTCCATTGCTCTTTCTCTCTCGCTTGCTCAAGATCCGAGTTGGGAGATCTGTGTGTATGTTTGTTATGGAGTTGTCCAGGTCCTTTGATCTCTATCAGGTTGAGAGACACCAGGGCAGCCAGCTCTGGAACTTTAGAAAGGCAGGAGAGTAAGAAGGGTTGGGGGTAAGAGACAGTCATTTGCATGTAAAAGGATCATTGAGCACCAATATGTGAAGTTCATAGTGTCATATCAAATGAAAGCTAAGACTATATCTTTTTTAGATTAAGACATATATATAAAAAAAAATATGCTATTTTCCATCCCCAAAAATTGGAATAAGTAAATAAGTAAACCCACATATCTAATTTGGTCTCTCTCATGAGGAGGGAGGATAATGAAAGTTCGCGGAAGTAACAAGTAAAGGTAGATCTAGCAACTAGTTATTGTGATTTTACTGATATCAATTTTGTTCATGAATTGTTAAGTGATAACTACAAATTTTTGAAACAATCGGTAACGGAATCTCTGCAATTGAATTGGCTACAATGGGAAATCATAATAGTTACGAACCACAATTTGGTTCACAAGTTTGGACAGTACAGCACATTAGAGTACAGTAAAGAAAAATTAGAGTTCAGTACAGTATTGTAGAGTTCAGTAGAACACACGAGTAGAGGACAGTACAATGTATTGTACTCTACGGTACAGAACTATACTGTACTGGATACTCTACTGAGCTCTACTGTGCTGTACTTTGATGTCCAAACTTGTGAAACATAGACTCTACTAGCAAGGTTTCCATCCAATTGGTGACTGATTTTGATATTCTAAAATCCACAAAAACAATATGCACATTTTCCCACCAGAGATGTTTCAAACAAATTGACTTGTTGCAGATAACAGTCGTTATGTGATGACGTAGTGCACATATAAATATCTTTTGCGGTTACATTCACATGTACCGAATAAAAAATACAATGGGTTTCCATTGAATTTAAACTCCACTGATAGTTTTGTCAGAGGAAATGTTGCGTTTATATAGTGAATCTCTGGTCTTGGCCGTGTGCTCTAGACAACAGCTCACAGATACATTGCGGGCAGGCTACCTACATGATGAGTACGAGATTATTTATATTTGTCAAACGGCAGCCACGCGTCGATCATCAGAATAAGACCCTCGATATTTATTGGAAAGGAGCGTCAAGCTCGTCACTGTGCACTTTCAACACATATCTTATTTAATCTGTAGCCTAATAAACTGCATGCTTTCCCAAAGTCATAGTGGGAGGACCACACAATATCGTGTGACTCCACGTTTACTTTGATATTATGGTTATTATATCAATATAATATTTCCACCATCATTTCTCGCATCATTCATTTTACCGACAGAAAAAGATCCCACCCACAAATTTGCTGTTTCCACCAGGCCTGTCGTGACATTTTTTATCCGACATGTACTTTGCTTGCATAAAAAGGTTGGATGGAAACCTGGTTTATGATTTGGTCCAGCCGAAACAAATTTGTTCTAGTTTGGGGGCAGAGCTATACCCAAATAGTGTGTAGAATAATACCCAAATATGCAAAGGAGGATTATGCATATTTATACCTTTGTGTACCTATTTAGGAAACATCACCATGAAGAGAATGACATTCAGAGTTTTTGGAGAACGTGGTCACAAAAAACTGAGGGAGATTTACCGGAATTCTGTGACCAAACGTTGAATCTGCACAGTTCTTCCAGTAAACGTGTTTTTGTAAAGTCTTCAGTGTAAAGTGTTAAAAGTAGTCCTTGTGAGTTGTATGGTTTGTTTAACTTTGAAGTCAATGGTTTTTGTTTGGCATATATTTTAAGTGAAAAATCTTAGTCTCAGCGCAATTCTGTTACCGTGGAATTGCCCAGAAAAATACTTCCCAGTTTATTCTATTTCCTGCTTGGGAATTCAAATACAGTATTACAGAGAGAGAGAATCAAAATAACCATTGCTTTGCTATTTCTACGAGTTTGATGTCTTACCGGTTTTTCTTCTTCCTTTTTGTCTCTCTCTGTCCCTCAGGTGTGGTATCTGTGAATTTTGAGGAGGATGAGGAGGGCAACCTGTGTCTCATAGCGTATCCCCTGCAAAGTGACTCTGGGGTGGGGGACCTGGAGAATATAGACCCATCGGTCAATGGCGAGCCCAACAGCAAGATGCTCCAGTGGGGCATCAAGCAGCTGTCTGCCCAGAGTCTGCTGGACTCACGCAAAGACAAGGACAAGAGGTGAGAGACGAGAGAGAGAGACGGATGCAACTGAAACACTGTTACAGAGATACACCAATAAAGAGACATACAGGTTAACTGGTGACTGAGACAAATACACACTTTAAAACCCCAATGCTCATTTAAGACCCCTCTTTTAAAGTCACCGAGATCTCTTCTAGTCAAAATAATGAGCAACTGGGCATTTTTATACATGACCATAAACATGTTTATTTTACCCTTATTTAACTAGGCAAGTCAGTTAAGAACAAACAGTGGGTTAACTGCCTTGTTCAGGGGCAGAACGACAGATTTTCACCTTGTCAGCTTTGGGATTCGATCTTGCAACCTTTCGGTTACTAGTCCAACGTTCTAACCACTAGGCTACCAGCCGCCCATGATGGGGAAGTTAATTGCTTAATATACTCAGGAACCATGCCTGTGTGGAAGCACCTGCTTTCAAGATACTTTGTATCGCACATTTTCCTTTATTTTGGAAGTTACCTGTTACCTGTATGTTGAGACACATTGTAGGTTCTAGAATGTAAGCTTGATGCTCTCCACCCCTCCTGACTCCCCTCTCTTCCTATTTCCCCCAGTCATAAGCCCGAGGGGGAGGTGTTGGAGTGGCTGCAGCAGGAGGAGGTGCCTTTGGGAAGCAGAAACGCCATCCAACACAACCCCTGGAGACTCAAACTCCAACAAAAACACCTGCAGAGGATGAAGGAGAACGCCAAGCACCACAACCAGTACAGTATCCTTTCAGCGTGGAACAACCACTTTGAACATCAGGCCATCCTGCACCTGCCTGCAAAGTTTGTCCATGAACTGTACCTAAACGTATTACTGTGTGCTACTGCCTATTTCTTCAATCTGCAGAATCTTGTGCCCAAAGTAGCTTTACAATCTCACAGATAATCCACTTGTGACATCTGTGTATTTGTAAGTGAAGTGTATTGATGTGAGGAAAGGCTCAAGATGGATTGGTGTCCGGTCCATCTGATGAATTAGTGTCTGCTGATAGGGATTCAGGTCTTCCTACTACATTAGCGGAGAGTTAAGTCTCCAACCAGGTGCATTAGGAATATGATGTGATTCTCCTGTAACCAGAGGCTCCTTGACTCAGGACCCCTTCCCAGAATTCATCCTGCTGGAGAACCTGACGTGGCGTCACGCGGTTCCGTGCGTGCTGGACCTGAAGATGGGCACGCGGCAGCACGGTGACAACGTGTCCGAGGAGAAGAAGGTCATGCAAATCCGCAAGTGCCAGCAAAGCACCTCAGCCTCCATCGGAGTACGCCTCTGTGGCATGCAGGTGGGCACAATGTTAACTTGTGTTATTGATGGGGATGGGGCAGAATTGAAGAGTCTGAAATTATATATTGGGGAGGCATAGCTTAGTTGTAGTTCAGAATGAAAGGGAAGAAATGTGTTTCTGAACCCCTCCATCTCCTACCTCTCTCTCAGGTATACCAGTCAGATTCGGGTCAGCTCATGTTCATGGATAAGTACATTGGGCGTAAACTAACCCTGTCGGGCTTCAAGGAGGCTCTGTTCCAGTTCTTCCATGACGGGCGGCGTCTGCGGCGTGAGCTGCTCTCCCCGGTGCTGCGGAGGCTCAGGGAGATGCAGGCAGCTCTGGAGGGCTGTGAGTCCTACCGCTTCTATTCCTCCTCCCTGCTCATCATCTATGACGGTGAGCCACCCCGCACACACGCACGCAGAGGCCCCGAGGACGGTCTGTCTGAGGAGGAAGAAGAGGAGGAAGTGAAGAAAGATGAAGAGGCAAGTGCGTTTGTGTTTCCCCGCAGCAGTAGCAGTGGTAGCACTGGTGGTGGACGTCTGGCAGCCCGATCTGATACAGGCCCTGGCCCGGCGGTGGACGTGAGGATGATTGACTTTGCCCACACCACGTGCCCTGACTATGTGGAGGACAGTGTGGTGCACGAGGGCCAGGACAGTGGCTACATCTTCGGTCTGCAGAACCTCATCACCATCATATCCCAGCTGGAGGACCACTGCACAGACTAAAACACACACACACAGTTTCTCTTCTCTCTTTTGGACTCATAGAAGAAGCAGCACACTGGACTACAGAGGCTGGCCATAGGGGCACACTGAACATTGCTGTAGCCAGTTTTTCCACAGGAGTCCTTCATTTGGGTGTTTTTGTTTGTATCCATAAGGGATACAAAGGGCCATGAAGGTTACATTTGAAGAGACATTTGCAATCTTCTTTAGTTGACTCAGTGAGTTGTCGCCATTATCTGCTTACTCTGTTACCTATTACGAAGTTGGTTATTTTACCCAGTTATTTATTTTGGGAAAAAGGCACACAAGGAAGTTTGAAATTAAGTCCAAGACTGCAAGCATGGATTCCAACTGTCCAAAGGTGCCTGCCTTATGCAAGCACACACACACACACACATGCACTTATTTTGATGTGTGCTACTGATCGGGCAGATGTATTTGAAAAAGCAAACAGAGAAACTGCTGTATGTGTGTGAAATATTAAAGTCATCTTCCATTTTTCTTCTAAACCAGTTTATTTTGCCACTCTCTATTCTTCTCCTTTTGCATTCATAGAATATACTATGGTATATTCAGATAGCAATTAGATTACATACAGGGACTATGTCTTTATTTATTTGACATGTTTCTTAAATAAAATTTAAATAATTGTATGTTATTGTATATTATTAATTTTGTTAGAATAATATTAATTACTATTATTATTTGACATGTTCAGGTACAGTTGAAGCCGGAAGTTTACAGACACTTAGGTTGGAGTCATTAAAACTTGTTTTTCAACCACTCCACAAATTTCTTGTTAACAAACTATAGTTTTGGCAAGTCGGTTAGGACATCTACTTTGTGCATGACACAAGTAATTTTTCCAACAATTGTTTACAGACAGATTATTTAACTTATAATTCACTGTATCACAATTCCAGTGGGTCAGAAGTTTACATACACTAAATTGACTGTCCCTTTAAACAGCTTGGAAAATGCCTGAAGGTACCACGTTCATCTGTACAAACAATAGCACGCAAGTATAAACACCATGGGACCACGCAGCCGGCATACTGTGCCTGTGCCTTTAAACAGCTTGGGAAATTCCAGAAAATTATGTCATGGCTTTAGAAGCTTCTGATAGGCTAATTGACATAATTTGAGTCAATTGGAGGTGTACCTGTGGATGTATTTCAAGGCCTACCTTCAAACTCAGTGCCTCTTTGCTTGACATCATGGGAAAATCAAAAGAAATCAGCCAAGACCTCAGAAAACAAATTGTAGACCTCCACAAGTCTGGTTCATCCTTGTGAGCAATTTCCAAACACCTGAAAGTACCACGTTCATCTGTACAAACAATAGTACGCAAGTATAAACACCATGGGACCACGCAGCTGTCATACCGCTCAGGAAGGAGACGCGTTCTGTCTCCTACAGATGAACGTATTTTGGTGCGAAAAGTGCAAATCAATCCCAGGACAACAGCAGAGGACCTTGTGAAGATGCTGGAGGGAACAGGTACAAATGTTTCTATATCCACAGTAAAACGAGTCCTATATCGACATAACCCGAAAGGCCGCTCAGCAAGGAAGAACCCACTGCTCCAAAACCGCCATAAATAACAGACTACGATTTGCAACTGCACATGGGGACAAAGATCATACTTTTTGGAGAAATGTCCTCTGGTCTGATGAAACAAAATAAGAACTGTTTGGCCATAATGACCATCGTTATTTTTGGAGGAAAAAGGGAGAGGCTTGCAAGCCGAAGAACACCATCCCAACCGTGAAGCACGGGGGTGGCAGCATCATGTTGTGGGGGTGCTTTGCTGCAGGAGGGACTGGTGCACTTCACAAAATAGATGGCATCATGAGGCAGGAAAATGATGTGGATATATGGAAACAACATCTCAAGTCATCAGTCAGGAAGTTAAAGCTTGGTCGCAAATGGGTCTTCCAAATGGACAATGACCCCAAGCATACAAAGCTGTGGCAAAATGGCTTAAGGACAACAAAGTCAAGTTATTGGAGTGGCCATCACAAAGCCCTGACCTCAATCCGATAGAACATTTGTTGGCAGAACTGAAAAAGTATGTGCGAGCAAGGAGGCCTACAAACCTGACTCATTTCCACCAGCTCTGTCAGGAGGAATGGGCCAAAATTCACCCAACTTATTGTGGGAAGCTTGTGGAAGGCTACCCAAAACGTTTGACCCAAGTTAAACAATTTAAAGGCAATGCTACCAAATACTAATTGAGTGTATGTAAACTTCTGACCCACTGGGAATGTGGTGAAATAAATCATTCTCTCTACTATTATTCTGACATTTCACATTCTTAAAATAAAGTGGTGATCCTAACTGACCTAAGACAGGGAATTTTTACTCTGATTAAATGTCAGGAATTGTGAAAAACTGAGTTTAAATGTATTTGGCTAAGGTGTATGTACACTTCAGACTTCAACTGTACCTTTATCTTGTATATTATCTGGATTGTCCACAGTTTGTTGGAGGGGAAATTAAAACTGTTTTGGTTGTGGTAAAATGTACTGTTCTGCTCTGTTCTCTTTGTGTGCTAATACTGTATTATACAGTTACGATCATTCTCACTACAATCAGACATGTTCAACATTGTACAAGAGTACAAAAACAAAACTTGTATTGCAAGTTTTTACTGCTTCTAAAACTGCTTCACATGTTTTCTAAAAATAGCTTTCAGCTAATACAATGTTGACATGTAATGGATGGAAAAACGTGTATAATTTATTGAAAATGTCACTTGGATCTTTTTTTGTTTTTACCCTGCAAACTAGAATGAACCCTGACTATAATAGACAGCTGGCAAAGCTCTTAGATTATACACATTTGATGGAAGGAAAGTTAATGTGAACGATGACGGGGAATGCCTTTCAAAGAGCCAGCGTATTTATAAAACAATTTAATCCATGATTCGTTTGGAAAGTATGAGAACTGCAGCTCCATAATGTCAGTCATGATGCAGTCCCACTACCACCTGCTAGGTCAGGGGGAAAGACCTGATCACAGGGCTCAGACTGCTCTGTTAGATCACATCTAAGAATGGAGGCTAGAATCCCATCTAAATAACAGAGTATCACTTTCAGTTTATTAAAATGTCAGATGAACATTTATCATGATCACATTGGGTTGATGAGAAACATGGGCTCTCTGGAGCTAACCTAAATAAATGATACAAAACGCCACATGACAGCTATATGATCCAGAAAGGAATACAGAGACTGTGTGTGTGATGGTGCGAGGTAAGAGGTCAAGTGATGTCATCCAGAGCTGGGGGGGATGGTGTCTCGGGCAGCCCACCATCAGGTCCTAACCAGTCTGAGGCAGAACGAGAGGAAACGAGACTGAGGAGAGGAGAGTCAATCAGCCAGTCTCGGGAGGAATGCTATGAGTCACAGACTTCTGGAGACATGTGATCCACTCACTGAGCACTCGGAGCTCTTCTCTCTCTCCTGTGTACGCAGCGGTGATAGACCATTATCTGCCTAGCAGCTCAACTTCCCCTTTAACTCTGTCTATGTGCTGTGCTTCAATAAATAACATATGGTGGACATTGACAACCAGAGATGCTTTCTGCAATACGCACAAGCCATTGTGTCGGTCAGTGCATCCGTCTTCTGTCTACAGGTCTCTTGTTTCTCTACTTAGTCTGACTGATTTAAAGGGGCAGTGTCCTGCTAATAAACCTCTGTATGTGGGGTAGGAGTCCCATGTTAAACCTTTGCACTGTATGTGGAGCTGATGTGACCCAGAGGACACAGCTCCAATCTCAGGGTAAACAGCTGGGTGGATCAGGGCAGGGGGCACACAGGCAGTACACGTACACACAAATGCACACAGACACGCACAAACACAAGCACATTCACTGCTTGAAATCACTCTCTCCATTTCTCCCCATACTAAAGATATTTGATGTGTTTTATCTAGTCCCAATCCTGTGTGAGATTGCAGATAGAGAGATTGAGTGATTTGATAGAGATAGTATAAACTGTCATATCTCCAGTCTCTTGAAAAGGGACTGTAGTTGATGTTAATGTAACAGTGAAGCCACTGAGTGGACTGTTCTATCTTCTAGACTGTGTGTTGTTCATACCCTTGCCCTTCTTTTAACTCTGCTTAGGCTGCCATTGCAAGTGGTCCAGTTGCTTAACAGTGGTACAAAATCACTATGGCAACAGCAGCATAGTATTTTTAGGTTTTCTCTGAAGCTGAGGATAAAATGGTGTTCAAGAATCTCAGATGTTTGTGATCATCATACCCCAAATGATCAAATACAATCCCCTTCAAACACTCAGCTCCATTTCAAACAAAAGTATTTATTTCTTATTTGTTTATGTGTCATTCTCCAGTGACTACCATGTGATTCACCTATATTTGGAATCAGAGTTTTAGCTCTCCTATTTTTCTCCCAACCTCATTCTGTCTCCTCTGAAAGCATGCGCTCAAATTCAGCATCTAGGCCTAAGGCCTAAGGCCATTCTTAAAATACTCACCCGGCTAACTTAGGGTTCTGTTTGGTGAAATCGAAAGGAGCCAGAATGCTGCAGAATTTAAGCTTAATTCCTCTTGCCCTCCAATTGAGTCCCACACAAACACCCATCTCATACACAAACAAACACACTTCAACAGCCTGCCAGAACTCACAAACGCATACACAGATCAAATCAAATCAAATCAAATTTTATTAGTCACATACACATGGTTAGCAGATGTTAATGCGAGTGTAGCGAAATGCTTGTGCTTCTAGTTCCGACAATGCAGTAATAACCAACAGTAATCTAACCTAACAATTCCGCACTACTACCTTACACACACACACAAGTGTAAAGGGATAAAGAATATGTACATAAAGATATATGAATGAGTGGTGGTACAGAACGGCATGGCAGATGCAGTAGATGGTATAGAGTACGGTATATACATATGAGATGAGTACTGTAGGGTATGTAAACATAAGTGGCATAGTTTAAAGTGGCTAGTGGTACATGTATTGCATAAAGATGGCAAGATGCAGTAGATGATATAGAGTACAGTATATATACATATGAGATGGGTAATGTAGGGTATGTAAACATTGTATTAAGTGGCATTGCTTAAAGTGGCTAGTGGTACATTTTTACATCATTTACATTTTTTTTACATTTAAGTCATTTAGCAGACGCTCTTATCCAGAGCGACTTACAAATTGGTGCATTCACCTTATGACATCCAGTGGAACGGCCACTTTACAATAGTGCATCTAAATCTTTTAAGGGGGGGGGGAGTGAGAAGGATTACTTTATCCTATCCTAGGTATTCCTTAAAGAGGTGGGGTTTCAGGTGTCTCCGGAAGGTGGTGATTGACTCCGCTGTCCTGGCGTCGTGAGGGAGTTTGTTCCACCATTGGGGGGCCAGAGCAGCGAACAGTTTTGACTGGGCTGAGCGGGAACTGTACTTCCTCAGTGGTAGGGAGGCGAGCAGGCCAGAGGTGGATGAACGCAGTGCCCTTGTTTGGGTGTAGGGCCTGATCAGAGCCTGGAGGTACTGAGGTGCCGTTCCCCTCACAGCTCCGTAGGCAAGCACCATGGTCTTGTAGCGGATGCGAGCTTCAACTGGAAGCCAGTGGAGAGAGCGGAGGAGCGGGGTGACGTGAGAGAACTTGGGAAGGTTGAACACCAGACGGGCTGCGGCGTTCTGGATGAGTTGTAGGGGTTTAATGGCACAGGCAGGGAGCCCAGCCAACAGCGAGTTGCAGTAATCCAGACGGGAGATGACAAGTGCCTGGATTAGGACCTGCGCCGCTTCCTGTGTGAGGCAGGGTCGTACTCTGCGGATGTTGTAGAGCATGAACCTACAGGAACGGGCCACCGCCTTGATGTTGGTTGAGAACGACAGGGTGTTGTCCAGGATCACGCCAAGGTTCTTAGCGCTCTGGGAGGAGGACACAATGGAGTTGTCAACCGTGATGGCGAGATCATGGAACGGGCAGTCCTTCCCCGGGAGGAAGAGCAGCTCCGTCTTGCCGAGGTTCAGCTTGAGGTGGTGATCCGTCATCCACACTGATATGTCTGCCAGACATGCAGAGATGCGATTCGCCACCTGGTCATCAGAAGGGGGAAAGGAGAAGATTAGTTGTGTGTCGTCTGCATAGCAATGATAGGAGAGACCATGTGAGGTTATGACAGAGCCAAGTGACTTGGTGTATAGCGAGAATAGGAGAGGGCCTAGAACAGAGCCCTGGGGGACACCAGTGGTGAGAGCACGTGGTGAGGAGACAGATTCTCGCCACGCCACCTGGTAGGAGCGACCTGTCAGGTAGGACGCAATCCAAGCGTGGGCCGCGCCGGAGATGCCCAACTCGGAGAGGGTGGAGAGGAGGATCTGATGGTTCACAGTATCGAAGGCAGCCGATAGGTCTAGAAGGATGAGAGCAGAGGAGAGAGAGTTAGCTTTAGCAGTGCGGAGCGCCTCCGTGATACAGAGAAGAGCAGTCTCAGTTGAATGACTAGTCTTGAAACCTGACTGATTTGGATCAAGAAGGTCATTCTGAGAGAGATAGCGGGAGAGCTGGCCAAGGACGGCACGTTCAAGAGTTTTGGAGAGAAAAGAAAGAAGGGATACTGGTCTGTAGTTGTTGACATCGGAGGGATCGAGTGTAGGTTTTTTCAGAAGGGGTGCAACTCTCGCCCCTTCTCTCGCCCCTACATAATTTCCATCAATTCACATTTTTAAAGTGGCTGGAGTTGGGTCAGTATGTTG
>NC_092097.1:16582857-16592631 GCF_045679555.1 Salvelinus alpinus
ACAGATCAAATCAAATCAAATCAAATTTTATTAGTCACATACACATGGTTAGCAGATGTTAATGCGAGTGTAGCGAAATGCTTGTGCTTCTAGTTCCGACAATGCAGTAATAACCAACAGTAATCTAACCTAACAATTCCGCACTACTACCTTACACACACACACAAGTGTAAAGGGATAAAGAATATGTACATAAAGATATATGAATGAGTGGTGGTACAGAACGGCATGGCAGATGCAGTAGATGGTATAGAGTACGGTATATACATATGAGATGAGTACTGTAGGGTATGTAAACATAAGTGGCATAGTTTAAAGTGGCTAGTGGTACATGTATTGCATAAAGATGGCAAGATGCAGTAGATGATATAGAGTACAGTATATATACATATGAGATGGGTAATGTAGGGTATGTAAACATTGTATTAAGTGGCATTGCTTAAAGTGGCTAGTGGTACATTTTTACATCATTTACATTTTTTTTACATTTAAGTCATTTAGCAGACGCTCTTATCCAGAGCGACTTACAAATTGGTGCATTCACCTTATGACATCCAGTGGAACGGCCACTTTACAATAGTGCATCTAAATCTTTTAAGGGGGGGGGGAGTGAGAAGGATTACTTTATCCTATCCTAGGTATTCCTTAAAGAGGTGGGGTTTCAGGTGTCTCCGGAAGGTGGTGATTGACTCCGCTGTCCTGGCGTCGTGAGGGAGTTTGTTCCACCATTGGGGGGCCAGAGCAGCGAACAGTTTTGACTGGGCTGAGCGGGAACTGTACTTCCTCAGTGGTAGGGAGGCGAGCAGGCCAGAGGTGGATGAACGCAGTGCCCTTGTTTGGGTGTAGGGCCTGATCAGAGCCTGGAGGTACTGAGGTGCCGTTCCCCTCACAGCTCCGTAGGCAAGCACCATGGTCTTGTAGCGGATGCGAGCTTCAACTGGAAGCCAGTGGAGAGAGCGGAGGAGCGGGGTGACGTGAGAGAACTTGGGAAGGTTGAACACCAGACGGGCTGCGGCGTTCTGGATGAGTTGTAGGGGTTTAATGGCACAGGCAGGGAGCCCAGCCAACAGCGAGTTGCAGTAATCCAGACGGGAGATGACAAGTGCCTGGATTAGGACCTGCGCCGCTTCCTGTGTGAGGCAGGGTCGTACTCTGCGGATGTTGTAGAGCATGAACCTACAGGAACGGGCCACCGCCTTGATGTTGGTTGAGAACGACAGGGTGTTGTCCAGGATCACGCCAAGGTTCTTAGCGCTCTGGGAGGAGGACACAATGGAGTTGTCAACCGTGATGGCGAGATCATGGAACGGGCAGTCCTTCCCCGGGAGGAAGAGCAGCTCCGTCTTGCCGAGGTTCAGCTTGAGGTGGTGATCCGTCATCCACACTGATATGTCTGCCAGACATGCAGAGATGCGATTCGCCACCTGGTCATCAGAAGGGGGAAAGGAGAAGATTAGTTGTGTGTCGTCTGCATAGCAATGATAGGAGAGACCATGTGAGGTTATGACAGAGCCAAGTGACTTGGTGTATAGCGAGAATAGGAGAGGGCCTAGAACAGAGCCCTGGGGGACACCAGTGGTGAGAGCACGTGGTGAGGAGACAGATTCTCGCCACGCCACCTGGTAGGAGCGACCTGTCAGGTAGGACGCAATCCAAGCGTGGGCCGCGCCGGAGATGCCCAACTCGGAGAGGGTGGAGAGGAGGATCTGATGGTTCACAGTATCGAAGGCAGCCGATAGGTCTAGAAGGATGAGAGCAGAGGAGAGAGAGTTAGCTTTAGCAGTGCGGAGCGCCTCCGTGATACAGAGAAGAGCAGTCTCAGTTGAATGACTAGTCTTGAAACCTGACTGATTTGGATCAAGAAGGTCATTCTGAGAGAGATAGCGGGAGAGCTGGCCAAGGACGGCACGTTCAAGAGTTTTGGAGAGAAAAGAAAGAAGGGATACTGGTCTGTAGTTGTTGACATCGGAGGGATCGAGTGTAGGTTTTTTCAGAAGGGGTGCAACTCTCGCCCCTTCTCTCGCCCCTACATAATTTCCATCAATTCACATTTTTAAAGTGGCTGGAGTTGGGTCAGTATGTTGGCAGCGGCCGCTAAATGTTAGTGGTGGCTGTTTAACAGTCTGATGGCCTTGAGATAGAAGCTGTTTTTCAGTCTCTCGGTCCCTGCTTTGATGCACCTGTACTGACCTCGCCTTCTGGATGATAGCGGGGTGAACAGGCAGTGGCTTGGGTGGTTGTTGTCCTTGATGATCTTTATGGCCTTCCTGTGACATCGGGTGGTGTAGGTGTCCTGGAGGGCAGGTAGTTTGCCCCTGGTGATGCGTTCTGCAGACCTCACTACCCTCTGGAGAGCCTTACGGTTGTGGGCGGAGCAGTTGCCGTACCAGGCGGTGATACAGCCCGACAGGATGCTCTCGATTGTGCATCTGTAGAAGTTTGTGAGTGCTTTTGGTGACAAGCCGAATTTCTTCAGCCTCCTGAGGTTGAAGAGGCGCTGCTGCGCCTTCTTCACAACGCTGTCTGTGTGGGTGGACCAGTTCAGTTTGTCCGTGATGTGTACACCGAGGAACTTAAAACTTTCCACCTTCTCCACTACTGACCCGTCGATGTGGATAGGGGGGTGCTCCCTCTGCTGTTTCCTGAAGTCCACAATCATCTCCTTTGTTTTGTTGACGTTGAGTATGAGGTTATTTTCCTGACACCACACTCCGAGGGCCCTCACCTCCTCCCTGTAGGCCGTCTCGTCGTTGTTGGTGATCAAGCCTACCACTGTAGTGTCATCCGCAAACTTGATGATTGAGTTGGAGGCGTGCATGGCCACGCAGTCGTGGGTGAACAGGGAGTACAGGAGAGGGCTCAGAACGCACCCTTGTGGGGCCCCAGTGTTGAGGATCAGCGGGGTGGAGATGTTGTTACCTACCCTCACCACCTGGGGGCGGCCCGTCAGGAAGTCCAGGACCCAGTTGCACAGGGCGGGGTCGAGACCCAGGGTCTCGAGCTTGATGACGAGTTTGGAGGGTACTATGGTGTTAAATGCTGAGCTGTAATCGATGAACAGCATTCTCACATGGGTATTCCTCTTGTCCAGATGGGTTAGGGCAGTGTGCAGTGTGGTTGCGATTGCGTCGTCTGTGGACCTATTGGGTCGGTAAGCAAATTGGAGTGGGTCTAGGGTGTCCGGTAGGGTGGAGGTGATATGGTCCTTGACTAGTCTCTCAAAGCACTTCATGATGACGGAAGTGAGTGCTACGGGGCGGTAGTCGTTTAGCTCAGTTACCTTAGCTTTCTTGGGAACAGGAACAATGGTGGCCCTCTTGAAGCATGTGGGAACAGCAGACTGGGATAAGGATTGATTGAATATGTCCGTAAACACACCAGCCAGCTGGTCTGCGCATGCTCTGAGGACGCGGCTGGGAATGCCGTCTGGGCCTGCAGCCTTGCGAGGGTTAACACGTTTAAATGTTTTACTCACCTCGGCTGCAGTGAAGGAGAGCCCGCAGGTTTTGGTAGGGGGCCGTGTCAGTGGCACTGTATTGTCCTCAAAGCGGGCAAAAAAGTTGTTTAGCCTGTCTGGGAGCAAGACATCCTGGTCCTCGACGGGGCTGGTTTTCTTTTTGTAATCCGTGATTGACTGTAGACCCTGCCACATACCTCTTGTGTCTGAGCTGTTGAATTTCGACTCGATTTTGTCTCTGTACTGAGACTTAGCCTGTTTGATTGCCTTGCGGAGAGAATAGCTACACTGTTTGTATTCGGTCATGCTTCCGGTCACCTTGCCCTGGTTAAAAGCAGTGGTTCGCGCTTTCAGTTTCACGCGAATGCTGCCGTCAATCCACGGTTTCTGGTTTGGGAATGTTTTTATCGTTGCTGTGGGTACGACATCGTCAATGCACTTCCTAATGAACTCGCTCACCGAATCAGCATATTCGTCAATATTGTTGTTGGACGCGATGCGGAACATATTCCAATCCGCGTGATCGAAGCAGTCTTGAAGCGTGGATTCAGATTGGTCGGACCAGCGTTGAACAGACCTGAGCGCGGGAGCTTGTTGTTTGAGTTTTTGTTTGTAGGCTGGAATCAACAAAATGGAGTCGTGGTCAGCTTTTCCGAAAGGGGGGCGGGGGAGGGCCTTATAAGCGTCGCGGAAATTAGTATAACAATGGTCTAGTGTTTTTCCAGCCCTGGTAGCACAATCGATATGCTGATAGAATTTAGGGAGTTTTGTTTTTAGATTAGCCTTGTTAAAATCCCCAGCTACGATGAATGCAGCCTCAGGGTGTGTGGTTTCCAGTTTACAAAGAGTCAGATAAAGTTCGTTCAGGGCCATCGATGTGTCTGCTTGGGGGGGAATGTATACGGCTGTGATTATGATTGACGAGAATTCCCTTGGTAGATAATGCGGTCGACATTTGATTGTGAGGAGTTCTAGATCAGGTGAACAGAACGACTTGAGTTCTTGTGTGTTGTTATGATGATCACACCACTTCTCGTTAATCATAAGGCATACCCCCCCGCCCCTCTTCTTACCGGAAAGATGTTTGTTTCTGTCGGCGCGATGCATGAAGAAACCAGCTGGCTGCACCGACTCCGTTAGCGTCCCTTGAGTTAGCCATGTTTCCGTGAAGCAGAGCACGTTGCAATCCCTGATGTCTCTCTGGAATGCTACCCGTGCTCGGATTTCATCAACCTTATTGTCAAGAGACTGGACATTGGCGAGTAGTATGCTAGGGAGTGGAGCGCGATGTGCCCGTCTCCGAAGCCTGACCACGAGACCGCCACGTTTTCCCCTTTTTCGGCGTCGCACAGGGTCGCCGGCTGGGATCAGATCCATTGTATTGTGTGGAAGGCAAAACACTGGATCCGTTTCGGGAAAGTCATATTCCTGGTAGGAACGATGATGAGTTGACGTTAATCGTATGTTCAGTAGTTCCTCCCGACTGTATGTAATGAAACCTAAGATTACCCGGGGTACCGATGTAAGAAATAACACGTAAAAAAACAAAATACTGCATATTAAGAGTGTTTAAGAGTTCTGAGAAGACCAAGCTAGGCACAACAAAAAGCATGCAAATGTCAAATGGCATCAAGGGAAATAAACACAAACAGGTTTGTACAGCTCATCTGTTTTGGACTGAGTATATAGGTTGATGGACGCAGGCAGACACAAGCACACCGATTCCCTATAAGTCCCATCTCCCACTCAGTCCATCTGTCTCCTCTCAAACAGACAGCCACAGAATCCCTAATTTGTCTGACATGCGAAGGCTTGCAACGGCTTACATACATTTATTGTGGCTCTGCCGCTTTCGCCTCTCAAAATGGATTGTGTGTGTGCATGCGTGTGGTTATGTTTGGCAAGTTTTGACAGAGGTTAATTCAACCCGAGTCAGTGCCTGAGGGGGTGACAGTCGGTTACATAAACAGAACGAGGCTGTGACAGGAGAGGAGATGCTCTTTTCCAACTCTCCTCTCTCTTGCTCATAGAGAGTACACAAAAAACTTCTCTGTGATAAAGGATGTGTTTCGTTGTGTCATCTGTAGGAAGCCAAAGGCAACGTTGACTTTTGAAGGAATTATATTATATTCAATTCCATCACATGGAAAACGATACAATACATGATGTTCTATAGATCCAATACATGATGTTCTATAGATCCAATACATGATGTTCTATAGATCCAATACATGATGTTCTATAGATCCAATACATGATGTTCTATAGATCCAATACATGAATAACGACACTGAAAGAACAGGGATTGACATGCATTAACTGCCTCTAAAAATAAGAAGGAAAAGAACAGTTTAATCTGGAGCAGTTGCAAATTAACTGTCCACTCCCGTCACTGTGTGTTCCCACAAGTCTCTACTGCGCGTCTGCACATTTCTCTGTGTGGACGTGTGTTTCTCTGTTGTTAAGAGTTCATGCAGATTTTTCTTCGGGGCCTGTATGATTGTTTGGCAGAGCTAAATGTATTTGTTGTATGGTAGCCTACTTGTCCAGTATGTGAGTGTAATGGTCAGCTACTCATAAGATCATAGACAACACTGAGTGAACCACTCAGACATCTCTGTCCATTGACTGAGGGAAGCGTGTCCCCTCTGGGGCCAGCCTCACAAGGACAAACAGATACAACAGAAAAATAACAGCAACATCAGTCTTAGTGTCAATATTGGTCTGTCATGTTGCTGTCTGTCATGTTGCTGACTGTCATGTTGCTGTCTGTCATGTTGCTGACTGTCATGTTGCTGACTGTCATGTTGCTGACTGCCATGTTGCTGTCTGTCATGTTGCTGTCTGTCATGTTGCTGACTGTCATGTTGCTGACTGTCATGTTGCTGTCTGTCATGTTGCTGTCTGTCATGTTGCTGTCTGTCATGTTGCTGTCTGTCATGTTGCTGACTGTCATGTTGCTGACTGTCATGTTGCTGTCTGTCATGTTGCTGACTGTCATGTTGCTGACTGTCATGTTGCTGTCTGTCATGTTGCTGACTGTCATGTTGCTGTCTGTCATGTTGCTGACTGTCATGTTGCTGACTGCCATGTTGCTGACTGTCATGTTGCTGTCTGTCATGTTGCTGACTGTCATGTTGCTGTCTGTCATGTTGCTGACTGTCATGTTGCTGTGTCATGTTGCTGACTGTCATGTTGCTGACTGTCATGTTGCTGACTGCCATGTTGCTGACTGTCATGTTGCTGTCTGTCATGTTGCTGACTGTCATGTTGCTGTCTGTCATGTTGCTGACTGTCATGTTGCTGTCTGTCATGTTGCTGACTGTCATGTTGCTGTCTGTCATGTTGCTGACTGTCATGTTGCTGACTGTCATGTTGCTGACTGTCATGTTGCTGTCTGTCATGTTGCTGTCTGTCATGTTGCTGACTGTCATGTTGCTGACTGTCATGTTGCTGACTGTCATGTTGCTGACTGTCATGTTGCTGACTGTCGTGTTGCTGACTGTCGTGTTGCTGACTGTCATGTTGCTGTCTGTCATGTTGCTGACTGTCATGTTGCTGACTGTCATGTTGCTGACTGCCATGTTGCTGACTGTCATGTTGCTGTCTGTCATGTTGCTGACTGTCATGTTGCTGTCTGTCATGTTGCTGACTGTCATGTTGCTGACTGTCATGTTGCTGACTGCCATGTTGCTGACTGTCATGTTGCTGTCTGTCATGTTGCTGACTGTCATGTTGCTGACTGTCATGTTGCTGTCTGTCATGTTGCTGACTGTCATGTTGCTGACTGTCATGTTGCTGACTGTCATGTTGCTGTCTGTCATGTTGGCGACTGTCATGTTGCTGACTGTCATGTTGCTGACTGCCATGTTGCTGACTGTCATGTTGCTGACTGTCATGTTGCTGTCTGTCATGTTGCTGACTGTCATGTTGCTGACTGCCATGTTGCTGACTGTCATGTTGCTGTCTGTCATGTTGCTGACTGTCATGTTGCTGTCTGTCATGTTGCTGACTGTCATGTTGCTGACTGCCATGTTGCTGTCTGTCATGTTGGCGACTGTCATGTTGCTGACTGTCATGTTGCTGACTGCCATGTTGCTGACTGTCATGTTGCTGACTGTCATGTTGCTGTCTGTCATGTTGCTGACTGTCATGTTGCTGACTGCCATGTTGCTGACTGTCATGTTGCTGACTGTCATGTTGCTGTCTGTCATGTTGCTGACTGTCATGTTGCTGACTGCCATGTTGCTGACTGTCATGTTGCTGACTGTCATGTTGCTGACTGTCATGTTGCTGTCTGTCATGTTGCTGACTGTCATGTTGCTGACTGCCATGTTGCTGTCTGTCATGTTGCTGACTGTCATGTTGCTGACTGTCGACTGTCATGTTGCTGACTGTCATGTTGCTGACTGCCATGTTGCTGTCTGTCATGTTGCTGACTGTCATGTTGCTGTCTGTCATGTTGCTGACTGTCATGTTGCTGACTGCCATGTTGCTGTCTGTCATGTTGCTGACTGTCATGTTGCTGACTGCCATGTTGCTGTCTGTCATGTTGCTGACTGTCATGGATGCTGTCTGTCATGTTGCTGACTGTCATGTTGCTGACTGCCATGTTGCTGACTGCCATGTTGCTGTCTGTCATGTTGCTGACTGTCATGTTGCTGTCTGTCATGTTGCTGACTGTCATGTTGCTGACTGTCATGTTGCTGTCTGTCATGTTGCTGTCTGTCATGTTGCTGACTGTCATGTTGCTGTCTGTCATGTTGCTGACTGTCATGTTGCTGACTGTCATGTTGCTGACTGCATGTTGCTGACTGTGTTGCTGTCTGTCATGTTGCTGACTGTCATGTTGCTGTCTGTCATGTTGCTGACTGTCATGTTGCTGTCTGTCATGTTGCTGACTGTCATGTTGCTGACTGTCATGTTGCTGTCTGTCATGTTGCTGACTGTCATGTTGCTGACTGTCATGTTGCTGACTGTCATGTTGCTGACTGTCATGTTGCTGACTGCCATGTTGCTGACTGCCTGTTGCTGACTGTCATGTTGCTGACTGTCGTGTTGCTGTCTGTCATGTTGCTGTCTGTCATGTTGCTGACTGTCATGTTGCTGACTGTCATGTTGCTGACTGCCATGTTGCTGTCTGCCATGTTGCTGACTGCCATGTTGCTGACTGTCATGTTGCTGACTGTCATGTTGCTGACTGCCATGTTGCTGTCTGTCATGTTGCTGACTGTCATGTTGCTGTCTGTCATGTTGCTGACTGCCATGTTGCTGTCTGTCATGTTGCTGACTGTCATGTTGCTGACTGTCATGTTGCTGTCTGTCATGTTGCTGACTGTCATGTTGCTGTCTGTCATGTTGCTGACTGTCATGTTGCTGACTGTCATGTTGCTGACTGCCATGTTGCTGTCTGTCATGTTGCTGACTGTCATGTTGCTGACTGTCATGTTGCTGCTGACTGTCATGTTGCTGACTGTCATGTTGCTGACTGCCATGTTGCTGTCTGTCATGTTGCTGACTGTCATGTTGCTGTCTGTCATGTTGCTGACTGTCATGTTGCTGACTGCCATGTTGCTGTCTGTCATGTTGCTGACTGTCATGTTGCTGTCTGTCATGTTGCTGACTGTCATGTTGCTGACTGTCATGTTGCTGTCTGTAATGTTGCTGACTGTCATGTTGCTGACTGCCATGTTGCTGACTGTTATGTTGCTGTCAGTATTGCATTTTTGAAACAATATGCGCCATAAATATACGTGTATTTGATGTATAATCGCAATGTTCAATCAATCAGCTCATGGAGAAGCAGGTAAGAATTGTACTGATGGAAGTTCCAAAAATATATACGTTTTCCCTGATTAATCAATTAGAGAGGATGGAGGCAGATACAGTGACAGCAGTAGCTGATCAAGATGGATGAGGCCATTAGATCACTTAACATACAGATTGGGTTAGATTGGAAGTTCTAATGAACAGGTGCTCTTTCATCGGAGAGGGGATAGCTGACAGAACAAGGGACATCTTTGAGGGTTGTAAAGGCAATATGTTATGCAAAATGCATTTGCAATGTTATTCATTTGTTATTGCATTGTCCATTGCTAATGATAATCATGGAAGGGGTTCCCATTGGGCACAGACGTTAATTCAATGTCTATTCCACGTTGGTTCCATGGAATTTCATTGAAATGATTTGGAAACAACGTTTATCCAACCAGTGTGTGCCCAGTGGGTTACCTCATATCCGTTCCTTCTCTGGCTATGTTGCCAGATGTGTCTCATTGGGTCATATATTTTCAACTGCTAGAAACAAGCCACTTCCT